>NW_015386947.1:576529-598752 GCF_001527695.2 Protobothrops mucrosquamatus
ACTGTGGGCTGCCAAAAACAATTCCAGAGTGTGGAAAGAAATGTGTAAAACATTCCTTATCAGCTGGCTTCTCTAAAAAAAGACCATGCCATCAGTTTATGAACTCTATAGAGACAGGAGAAGGCAAATTAATTGAACAAATGATCTCTAACAAATTATTTGCAGGACTCTGATCAACAATTTGACAGAAGGAAAAAAAGCCAAGATGTAACATGCAATTAACATTTAATTAAGTTGGCTTCTTCTATAGCTCAGTGCTCTTTCCAGTCCACTGGAATCAGGCATTCATTTCACTAGGCATTTCATGTGAAACTTAAGATGTTCCCTGGAATTAAACTGAATTCTGTTTTGTGCTATGTGATTCTTCTTCTTCTTCTTGTGCCATATCCGTTATCGGATGTTAGCGGTCCTGCTTTTATCAGCAGCCGCACGAAAAAGTGCTGCTGAGTTTTGTCCAAACCAGTCCCTTAGATTTTGAAGCTACAATGTTCTTCTTCTGCCTGGACCTCATTTGCCTTCAATCTTTCCCTGGAGGATTAAATGGAGTATGCCGTATTTTTCTGGGTGTCGCATCACATGTCCGAAATATTCTAATTTTCATTTTTTAATTGTGTTATATGATAGGTTCTGAAAAAGAAGTCCTTTAATCTTTCATGCCTTCACATTCCAGCAAAGTAAGATAAAGCAAAAGGGTATTATTACATTTTAGGCTTTGTACAGAGATAATCCATATACCTACTTATCTCATTTCCTAGAAATTTGTAACCTATATTTTATTGCCTCAGTAAATTCACACCTCATGCTAGGCCACAATACTTTAAAGATAGTATTTATTAAAACAATCACAATTAATTCAGGTAGCTCAGAATGTTGAACTCTAAATCACTTCAAACATAATAGCTGACTTTGCATGGTATTTTATGCTAAACAAACAAACCATTATAGGTTAGCATAATGTGAATTAAACCTCATTCTGTCAGTCAGCTACCACTTCAGTCTGAAATTCCAGGAAATGCTGGTCTTTGACCAGCTGCTTTTTAGGCTGTAGTTTTCCTAGCCTTGCTTTGCTGTAACATCCAGACTGAATCCCAGTTCCCACCAGGCCTGATATAATAAGAGGCTGATATGCTGGAGACAAACTTTAACAGAGCTCTATGATGTTAAGTGCCATCCCAGTGAATGTCTGAGTTGCCATTGATTGTGTTAGATCAGTCTAGTTAGAATTAACAGAGAAAAGTGTGATGACTGGAAGATTCCCCTACTATCATCTTTTATCTTCAAAGGCAGTCACATTAATACAATACATTTTTCGTTTCTTCCAAATAGCTTGATTTTTTTTCCCTTTAAGAATTAAAATAAAATAAATATGAACTATAGAGATAAGGTTTGCTTGTTATTATGGCAATGAGTTATTGTTTGAAATTGGTGATTGTGAACAAATGGCTTAAAGTTAAAATAGAATCCAACACATTACATGCTTAAGATTAAAAAAGAAACTTGGATCATTCTTCAAAGAAAATTTCTGTCTCACTATCTCTATGCATTCTTTGATCAGGTGCTAAAAGAATAAAAGACAAGTAGCAGTCACAAGAATCCAAATGACTTTGTTAAATACATTTGAAACAGATTCCTAAGTCTGGCAGGTGATTCAGCCTCATTTAATCGAAGACTTCTCTTCTGAATGTCACAGTTTTCCCAACTGGGACTACCAAAACAAGAGAACAAGCTGCTCGCTTTCAATATGACAGAGAAAATCACACTAATATCCTAGAGTTCTTTTCCTTTGTGGAGGCTGACTTTGCTCATTCTGCTAAATTATGGTATGGCTGGTTTGTCACTCAATTTGTAATGTGAAGCCAACCATTCTAGTCTGTTAACCACAGTTGCCCAATCTATAGTGGGCAGGCTTTATACATAATTTTTAAGGACACTTTGTATAAACTGATGATGCAAAGTAATGAGGCACATTCCATTTCTTTAAGAATAAGCGCCATTGAACTCAATGGTCCCAGTTTGTAATTCATAGGAATGCTAGACATAAGAATCAGAATTCTGCGAAGGCAGAATTCTGATTCCTATGTCTAGCATTCCTATGAATTACAAACTGGGACCATTGAGTTCAATGGCGCTTATTCTTTAAAAAAAATTGTTTGTCTTAATTGTCTGCCTTCGCAGAACTGAGGATCCGGTGGCAGGATAAGATACCAGATACAGATGTCCTCTCCAGAGCAGGCCTATCATCAGTTTACACTCTGTTGATGAAAGCCCAGATGCGCTGGGCAGGCCACGTTGTAAGGATGCCAGACCATTGCATCCCTAAACAGCTCTTCTATGGTGAGCTGTCTCAAGGAAAGCGATCGCACAGGGGACAAAAGAAGCGATACAAAGACATGCTGAAAGCATCTCTCAAGTCCCTGGATATCGACACCATCTCTTGGGAATTTTTGGCGCATGATCGACCGACATGGCATGCCCTGGTTTACCAGGGTTGCCAGACATATGAACACAGAAGGACAATCTTGGCACAAGAGAAGCGAGCACTCCGTAAAGCCAGAGCTGCAAATGCTGAAGCAATAGTGTCCACATTTCTCTGTTCAGTATGTGGCAGAACATTCTGTGCTAACATCGGTCTCATCAGCCATCTACGGAAACACTGCTGATGGCCCATAATCCATAAGATGTCAAGGTCTTCATCGAAATCGATGGACGAACAACAGACATAGGAATGCTATTAGATCCACCAAAATTCAGGGCTCCCAAGAGCTTTTTCCTAAAAACAGCTTATCTTTGCTGAATTATTTGATGATATAGAGATGAAGCTTTTTCTGATACCCTGAACTTAGTTTAAACATTCTTGGAGGTTAGGCAGGAAGATGGAAAGAGGTTACAGATAAAGGCTCTCATGTCTTTCTCTCATGGCTAGAAGCAACACACGAGAAAAGGCTGCTACATCTTTTTCCATGTACAGCAATCCCAATCCAAAGTGGGATTGAGAGAGTCTTTTAGGGCTTGGGAAATTTAATCCTAGGATTGCCATGTGATATGGAAAACAGGAATGTAAGAGAGTGCAGCTCCAGAAATGTATGCTAGGACAGTCAAATGTCCAGCTTAACAGATGGAAATCTTGTATCACTCTATTTAACACATTGTTGAGTTCAAAGTTGTCCCTAAATATGAAGTTTATCTAGAACTAAAGATAGAAAGTCTCCAGGTCCTAGATGCTGGGGACCCCAAAGCCAATTAGTCTTAGCAGGGCTGAACTAAAATGTCTTCTTTCCAATCTAGCCTTCAGACACTGAGATACAGTGAGAGGTAGTGAGATACAGTGAGATACAGTGATGATACATTGAGTATTATCAATTTATAGATGATACTGCATCCCATATCGACATATTACCTTCTCCTTTGGCTTCCTGTAAATGTTAAAAAGAAACAGGGAATTGGGTAGAGACATACTGTATTTCAAAGCAAGGGTCTAGAGCTGGACTGCTCCCTTGCAATGCCAACTGCAGCCAACACCAGAGAAAATGCATCCCACTCCCAGCTGTCTAAGCCAATCCAGATGAATAGCATGATAGATGGTATCAGAGGCTACTGATAGATCAAGGAGAGCCAGGATGGATGCACTCTCCCTATCCCTGACATGCCCAGCAATATGCAGGCAGAACAGATGCACAAGTATATCAGCCCCCACTATGCCAAGTTTCTTGGGCATTTCCCATTGGATTACTGCCATTACAGATAGCCTTAATTTAAAGACTGCCATGTTTAGTGAATGTTTATAGTTAAAACCGTGCTGAACAAGTAATTTGACAACTGGCCCTCAAACTTACAACTGTCATAGCATCCTGCAGACATTGATTGTCATTTGCATGCTTCACAGCCAGCTTCTGATAAGCAGAGTTAATACAGAGCTAGCAATAAAATTGCAAGTCAAGTCACATGATGTCTTGCTTAATGATGGTGATTAGTGAACCAGTTGTGGTCACTAAGTAAAGACTGCCTGTATTTTTTAATTTGCATTCATATGCATAAGTAGGTTTGTACACATTTTATGCAAATCTACCTCTCAAGGATCCTTAGTGCTTTCTGAGCTTGGCTGGGTTTTTTTTTTTGTTTTTTTTTTTGCTTTCTTTCAAGCTCAGAGAACACACCAAGGGCCCCTCATTTCAACCCTGAGGTACAAATATTCTCCTTTATTTGAATTCTACCTCTTTTACATATAGACAAGAGGCTACCCTATTTTCCATACCCATTTACCCTTGTACTTGTATCAAACCATAAAAAATACAGATCTCAGATTCAAAACATCCATTAGAATTCCAGTTGTACCTGTATTTCCCTAATCTCTTCCTATACAAGCAATAAGTTAACAAACAGTTGTAATACTTACCCAAAGAGAAAAGATCATCTTTAATGAAAAGGTGGGCCAAGTAAATTTACAAACTTTCCATTTGGCTGAGAGAATAATAATAACAAGGTCAAATAAATAACTATAGCAACATCCTTGCTTTAATAGCTACAGAAATCTTGGCAGCATTTATTGCTAATTGCCTTTGGGGAATTGATTAATGGAATGCATAGAAAACTCTGGTGCAGCTTTAATAACTATAGCAGCCCAACCATAGCAGTCCAGCTATATTGTGGAAGGGAAGAAGAAAACTACCTGAAGTATTGTACATTGACCAATTTTGTCTTTTGCAAGAATAACATTTTCACAGATGGGAAAAGGGGCATCCTTACTCTAAGAATGAGTAGCATTCATCGCTCACCTGTCTCTACAACACAGACAAAGGCAGTTAACAAATAAAGCAACACAACAATAAAAAATAAATTACAGTATAATAAAAGAGGAAATAATTAAGACAGACAATTAGAAGCAATAAAGAGAATGAATCCTGAAGGTCTTATCCACAAAAATAGCTGCTGATATATAATGATGGGAGGTCCCAGTTCAAAAGGAAGGGAGAAAGCGAAGCCTTTAAGTCAAGCCCACATCAGAGGCACCCTGAAAGCAATTGCTGAACAACAGGCAAAAAAATCTCCCCTATGAGTGATATGGCCTTAATTTTAGTTACAATACTGACAAAAAATAAGAAACCGGAGTCTTTCCTTTTATGAACTGATGCTGCCCTGGGTGGTGAGCTATCAAAATGCAGCTTAGAAGATCTTCCTGAAAAGTGAAATATTCTCAGAATCTGGGCAGTGTTATCTACTCAAGATGGCTACTAGATATCTCTAAATAAATGTAATAACATTGAAAAAAAACTTCTTATGTAATTAAGACTATGCCTGCCATAAAATTTTGTTGGATTTTTCTCTGCTTCCCTCAGCTCTGACTTATTTGCTTGCTTCTGATACCTCTCTGCCAATCATTCCTATTGGCATCTGGTCTGGATATAATCATTGGGTTATGATCTCTTTGGTTATGGTCGGTTTACTCCTTTGACAAATCCATTGGGCTCCTGCTTGAGATGCAGAAGATCCCAGCTGTGATCTCCAAGATTCAGGTACAACTGATCCCAGCTAAAATCCTAGATAGCTGGTGCTAGTCAAGTGTGATAATACAGTTGTTTTGGAGAATTGAGGTGGCCTTGGCATCAGATCGCATTTTTATTGATTTCTTTATTTAATATTCATTTGCCATTCCATTTTGGGGAATTCTACGTACATACTGTATATCTGGATTTGGATACTCTGTCTGGGAGGTAATGATATTTCAGCAGAAGAAAGGGTCTATAGCAGTATTTCCCAACCTTGCCAATTTCTAGGTGTATGGACTTCAAATCCCAGGATTCCACTGCCAGTATGGCCATTGATAAGAATTCTTGGTGTTGACACTACCAAGCCTGGAAGTTAACAAGGCTGGAAAATCTATAAAACACTCTGATATTGAGAAAGTAGCAACAACATGTCCTCAAAATGTGCCAGTTGAAACATGAAGGCTCTGAACTGTATAACATAAAACCAGCCCTTTGAACAATCCAAAAGTCTCAACTTCCCCCATATGATCAAAATGTGTACAGAAGTACAGAATTTTTTTTAGAGAAAATAGATTAATGTGGAATTTGGACAAAAATAAAATATGAATAAGCACATAGGACAAACTTATGTGGTTGAGGTTCATTGTTACTTTAAAAACTATGCAATTTGATGTAAGCAGGTAGCATTAACCTCTCACACTTGAAATAACCTCGTTTTTCCTAATGTTGAGTGGGTGTTCGCAATGTCACTTTTAAATACTTGCATGTCAAGCTGATCTTAAGGCACAGAACAGGACTAAATGGCAATGCTATAGAAAAACATTTTATGTTCTGAATATGAATTAATTTTGTGTCACTATTCCCAGGGAAGAAAGATATTTGGGTCATGAGTACTAGATTCATAGTATGATATTTTATGTTTACTGTTACAATGATATGTTACCTCCAGGGAGAACTTTATTAAATTAAAAACAGAGTTTAAAAGAATTAGCTATAGATTTAAAAATATAGAAAATATTAGAACTGGCCAGAATGACAATTTTATAAATAATGCTCTAAGGAGAAAATTATTGTAGTGGGAGGTGTGAAAAATAACAACAACAAAAACAGATTTTAGAAAAGCAGCTTTTGCAATAATATGTTTGTTAGTCCTTCCTCACCAATATCAATTTAGCACAAAAGATGCATGGCAACAGCAACAAAATTAATATTCCACTTAGAGCAAGGTAGAGTAATGCAAAATGCAACTATCTTTTGATCTTCCCAAGGCAAGTCATTCCAGTCAGTACATTTTTTTTACTGAAAGGACAGCATGGAATACCTGATTCTAAAATCAGCCAATCAACAAACATTGTATATTAGACAGAACAAGAGTCAATATTAGAACACAATTTCCTAACTGGTGGGTGCCAACTTGATGAATAAGAAGGTCTACTCCACTGTTTCTCAAATTTGGCAACTTTAAGATGTGTGGACTCCAACTCCCAGAATTCTCTAGTCACCATAGAAGGCTAGGCGATTCTGGGAGCAGAAATCCACACATCCTAAAGTTGCCAAGTTTGTGGCATCCCATTTCCTGTCCTTCCTTGTTCACATTTTCTTTTTAACACCATTGTTCTTTTTCAAAAGGTTTGATTCTTCTGCTGTGATTTCTTTGGAGGGATGGTTGTGCATGTGGCTCTGGATTTACACATGCATATGGAGATGCATATAGTAAAATTAGTTAAATAATTTTGTAGATATATTCCATTTGTTTTTTTTAAAAAATGGAGATCTTCAGGGGACAGTTGAGAACACCTACCTCGTCTTTCTTGAGCATCAGTTATTTCTGGTGCTATAACCCTAGCCCTTATGATGGCCTCACTGGGCATTACAGCCACAGCGTGAAGCTCATGGCCTCTATGGGACAGCAGTTAGTTTTTAAGTCAGAGGAGCTTTGTGAGATACACCTTGGTGAAAGTGGTGAAAAAGACTTGGCTGTTTTCAAAGCAGTTATTTGGCATCTAGAACTGTTCCACCGCCATATTTATTTGTTGGCTTATATCCCACTTATTTTTACAAATAACTTAGACATATCCAACACACCTCCTTCCTCCTATTTTTCCCACATCAACAACCCTGTGAGGTGAGTTGGGCTAGCCCAAAGTTACCCAGCTGGCTTTCATGGCTAAAGTGGAATTTGAACTCATGGTTTTCTGCTTTCTAGCTTGGTAGCTTAACCATTAGACCAAATTGGCCCTCTCTATTGAGCTTCAAAAAACCTCTGATTTCTTTTCGTACGTTCATGATGATGCTATGTGTCTATGGAAAATTTCAGTCATCTGGGTGATATGCTTTTTCAAAGGCAACTGGACTTTCTTCTTTCTTCAGTTCTCCGACTGAAGAACTGAATAAGTTTCTTGGATGAGAAGCGAAACGTCTTCAAGGAAAAAAGAAAACCCAGTTGCCTTTTGAAAAAGCACCGTTGGAATATCTGTTCAATATTACCTGATTCTTAGCAATTCCATGGATCAGCTCTCTCCACATTTTCCAACTTTTCAGTTATGCTCTAGATCAGGGGTGTCAAACTGCCGGCCCGCAGGCCAGATGCGTCATGGCAAAACCACGCCCACCCCATTGCTGGCAATGGAAAAAAAGTCATAATACGTCATGACACATCACGTGACGTTGCGAGTTTGACACCCCTGCTCTAGATGGTGTCTAGCTGCCATGTTGTTTGGTGGTCTTGTAAACTGGCTGTAAGCTACCTGTCCATGCATAATAAAAAATAATTTTCAAATACTTGCAATGATTTTTAACTATAATTGAATAACCCCACTCACCTACCTATTTCTATAGGTGTTATCCCTTCATGCTTAGTGTCATTTTGAACAACCCTTGCATATAAAACAGCCTTTGCATTACCCCCCCCCTTTTTTTCCCTTAGGCAGGTGTTAAAAAGGTTGAAAGAAACTGTCAACATTTTTTTAAAAAAGATTCAGTTCATGAAAGCCATTTCCTTCTCTCTGTTGGCTGTGTTGCAGGTTATAAATAGATTTACTCTTAATATGGTCTCTAACTTTTTCCCATAATGAGCCAATAAATAATCATGGTAATGAGTGGTTTAATTGAAAAGGCTATTGCAATCGATTCTAATTCTGTGAGCAGTATCTAGTTTAGAGTGGGAGCAGAAATGAACTGCCAGTATTTCCTGTGGCTGTTTTATAGTCCTCTGATTTTGCTTTTCATTTCATTTTATTATTTGTTTTATTTTTAGGAGCTCAATTTTACCAAAGCAAAGAAAACTGTTATCAAATAAACAAAACCATGGGGCCATCTAGGACAAAATATCCCAGATAACTTCAGGGTTCTTGTGTACAAAGAAAAGCCCTAAGTGCTTTTAAAAATAAAGATTCCTGTGAGTTACGTTCCCACTATTCCAAAGTAGACAGAGTAGTTGAAATACTTTTTTTTTTTTTTTGCATTTACTGATGCTGGCAGATAAACCGTAATGAATTGATGTAGGAAGCTCATTTGATTGTTTTTTTTCTTGAGGCTTACCAAACCCAAAGCTATGTTACAAAATGAGGAAGTGAGGACAAAGCTACATTCATGTGTTCAGAATATAATTTTCTCTGTACAAATCCAGTTACCAAGTGCATTAAGACTCTTTAGGAGTTCAGAAATAAATTCAGAAAAGTAGGGTCAGAGGGTGCAGGGATACAAATATATCACCTCTCTGCAACACTAAAGCAGCTGTAGCTATCCCCAGGATTGCTCAGCTGCCCTCTATCATTCTCATCTAGGCATTTTCTCCCACTCTGGCTAACCAGGATTCCTTGTGGACCATATGACAAGGATACCATTCTGGGATACCCATGTTGGTTTGGTGCCTTTTCTTTTTTTGCCTTTGACCCTGGTGACTGCCTAAGCTAGTCTCTGCAGATTTCTTGGAAAGATTTTCAGAAGTAGCCTGCCATTGCCTTCTCCCTAAAGCTGACTGACTCAAGGTCACCCTTCTGGCATTCAGGTGTAACACAGGACTAGAATTCAGATTTTCCACTCCTGTATCCATCCTGTAAAGCAGGCTGGCTTTCACCACTGCATTACTGGTGGTGAAATCCATATTTCAGCCTTTTGTTGTATAAAGAAATCATCTTTTAAGTCTGTCCTGAATCTCCCCTGACAAAACTCCACAAATGGCCCTAAAACAATTTTTTCTTAACTAAAATGGTCCAAATATAAGTTTTCTTCAAAGGAAAATTATTTTGACTTCTTTATCATTTTCTTTGTCATTTTCCTCCCTTTCTCCAGCTCAATAAAATATTGAGAATGACTTTTTGAGAATAGTTTTTAAGTTACCAGAATTGTTCAAACCATTGCAATTTTAGTTACATTGTGCATTTATCCAGTGGTGGGATTCAAATAGGTGAACAACCAGTTCTCTGTGTGGATGCTGCTTCCAGAAGTCCATTCTGGGCCTGGGCAACAAAAAATTAGCTACCGGTTCTGCCAAACTGGTGCGAACTGGCTGAATCCCACCACTGATTTACAACCATTAGTGTCCCACAATCGTGTGATTGCCATTCACAAACTTCACAACCAGCTTCCAACAAGTAGAATTAATAGAGAATGCAGAAGTGAAATTGCAATCTCATTCAACAACCATGGTGATTTGCTTAACAAATCGCATCTCATTCAGCCTTTCTGTAGTTTCATAGATGTTTAAAAGAAATTTAAAACTGTGTAAGGGTGCTGGGATTATCAAAAAAAGATTATTGCCTTCCTTTGTTTTTCTCTAATATTGGGGAGCTGTGTCAGGTTAACATCAGAATGACACGTGTTGTGGAGACAGGAAAAATTAGTGAGTGAATTCATCTGCTTAAGAAGCAAGACAAGTACAGGTTAAGCCAATAGTTCTACCATAGTTTTAGTAGAACTATTTTTCAAATGTTCCCATCAGAAAGGCTTGTTTCACACACATCCCCATGATTCTTCAATACCAAGGAAATATTTATTTCTCTTATTCATCTTGGCAATTGGTACTTCATGATCATATATCTCCATTGTTCATGGCCATGGTTTTGTATGTTTCCATGCATTTTTATTTCAATAATGTAAAAGTAGTTTAACTTCATACTGAGAGAAACATGACATTAAATAAAGTTATCAAAAAACAGAATACAAGCTCAATTCAGAGGAGCCAGAGAGCTTAGTTGAATTCTTTTTTGTTGTTTTGCTGGAGCATCCTGATGCTTCCTGTCAGTTTATGTTAATTAGTGGAGAAGAACTAGGATCCTTTGATGTTCTCCCCAAGGCACCACAATGTCTTCAACCAGCCCTGCCAAGCCACATAAACATCTCACTTAAAAGAGTTGAACAATCATGTCTTCAGCTTTCTTTGACATTTGGCTTTATGATGTGCTGCATAAATCTTTAGGGCAAATGGTGGTAGGAAGTAATGGAACAAAATCTTCCATGGAGTAACTTCCGGTTGAAGGCCTTTTAGCTGTTATCTAAGGATATGATCTTTGTCCAATTAATCAGGTTCCAATTTGGGTTGCTAAGCTGCCAATCTCTTCAGCATGAACTTTTTACATGAGTTTTCTAGCAGTTGATAGATACAGTAACTACAGGATTTTACATGGGTTGTATGAGACAGTGTGAAACAGTGTGTTCTCCTATTTTGTGATTCACAATGGCATGTATTCAAATAAACAAAAATTAAGACCAGCCTGAAGATGCTATGGATTGATGGCTCTTCTTATCTCACTATCCACTGCCTCTGAGATGTTTACATGTATGCAGTCAAGTTCAAATTTATGACAAAGGGCTATTTATCTGTTATGCTTATGGGAAGATAACCAATCCAGACTTTCTAATTTCATTTCTTGACTGAGGCTGGTGTTTTGTTACTTTTGATCTAGAAGGCAGTCAATAGATAAAGTGATAGAAAAGGAATTAAAAAGAGGCAAAATTTAATTTCCCTTTTCCATAGCAATAGTACTTAGACTTATATACTGCCCCATAATGCTTTACAGCACTCTCTGAACAGTTTACAATGTCAGCATATTGCCCCCAACAATCTGGGTCCTTATTTTACCAACCTCGAAAGGATGGAAAGCTAAGTCAACCTTTAGCCCATGTGCATCGAATTCCAGGCTGTGGGCAAAGTTAGCCTGCAATACTGCATTCTAACCACTGAACGACCAGGGCTCCCTGCTGCATCCATTCTACTTACATATATACATAGAATACATAGAATGTATTCTATGATGCATTCTACTTCTGTATCCAGTCTGCTAAGAGTAATTGGCACTGAGTTTTCTATTGTTTAAATTTGTTATCCTGGCAGAAATGAATATAGTCAACTGGCTAATCTACACAAGCTCTCACTCTTCTGTGAACTGTCCAGAGTGCTGAATATCTCTAATATCTGAATATCTCCAATCATTCTTGAGCTTCTGAATTGATTCCTAACTTGACACACTGTTAGCAATGTTCCTATTTCATTATAAACCACTACTAGACTTCTTTTCTCTCAATGTCATTGTGAGATTCTATACTCTTGGATGTTGCACAAGACATTAGAAGGAGAGTGGTTAGCCACAAACATACATCCTGTAGAGACAGAGACAAAACAAAAATTATTACCTCTGCACTAGGAGACACAATGGCCCCAAGCATCTGAAAAAAGGCCTCTTTAATTTAAAAAAAATGAATAGAAGAGCAAAAATGAACAAATAACTAATAATTGAGCTGACAAAACCTTGCTCGACACATGGAATCAAAATTTACAGAATGTTTGGCTGAAACAAATAAATTTAAAGAGGACAATTACCTAACTACTATCAAACAGATTCACAGCAAGGACAAGTTCTGAACTTCTGATGCTTTGTTTAATCATCAATGCATTGTATTCCAATAATTTCTGTGGATCCACAAAGCTGATCAGTACTCAGACTTGAAAATGGAAATATTATGACATTTTCTGTAAATTTTGCAGCAGGATTAGGTATATTTCTAAATTAATTAATTTAGCAAAGACCTATTTAGAGTATCTAAAAACATTAAGAAATACTATAACTTGCATTATATGAAGTGGCATCCAAGTTCCCTGATGTCAAGGACTGGTTAATAGTTGTGATGTGTATCAGTGCTTCAGAAGACTTGATGATGAAACCTATGGTTTTATTTTAAGATCTTAAGCCACATGTTTTTAAGGACAACATATACCTTTTATTGCTCTCAATTAAAAAAAATAAAATTGGCTAATTAGTATTATTGTTCCCTTATTTGGCAGTCATTGTCTTATTCTATTGTAGGTTTTTAAAAGACTGAGGGGTTTCAATAGATTGAATAATGCCTTTGTTTGTGATTTCCTTCTGCTAATCCCAATATTTCCATGTGGCCTTAAATTTACCCACCGTGATTTCCCCAAATATGAGAGTTTTAAGGAATCCAAAGATGCTGTGATATCCAAAGACAGACTATAGGTTTTTAAATGAAAAGTTTTCACAGTGTAGTGAAACTGGGACTCACTACTAACCAAACCTTTTCTGAACAACTGTGTTATAGCTTGGCTTATACTATTTTTTAGTATGTGAAGGGGAGGCATATCCAATCACTGATGCAGGAGTATTGAATAGAAAACGTCTACATGGCCTTAGGAGATACCAATGGAGGTAAGCCCTTCCTCTTGATTGTTGTCAATATGAAGACGCCCTATCACGCTTTTGGGAGAAAAATCAGACTATAGCATGCGTCAATTTATTAGCTTTTTAAATGCAGTTTCTGTGTAGAATTTAGTGCAGACATTTCTGTCTTTTTAATAGGTAAATTAATGTAAAATTGTTATACCAATATAATGAGCAGGCTAAAGACTGAAGTAGGAAAACAACAAATTCCAGAAATGGAACAAATGAGAGCAAAAATAGACTTTCTGGTCATTAGCTTGTATAATACAAATCAATCTGCAATGAACTGATCTTTTCATTTATCTTCATAGTTCTGCCTATTTGTAAGAGGAGTTTCAAATGGATAACTAAAGAAGATCAGACAAGGTTATCCAGCAAATATTTTATCCTGATGATCTGCTGTGTTGTTGTTTTTTTGATAGAGCAGTCGATAAGATCCATGCACTTTCCTTTCAGTTTAAACAAAAAAGCAAATGTCGGTGTGATAACTAAGTATTTAATTCTATTAAGTATTTAATCTGAGACATTTGTATATTTTATCATATTTAGCATACCTATAGCTATGGTTATGCATACTGTATAAATGGCTGGGCTTGTTGCCATCATTGAGGTAATAGCCAAAAGTTAAGAAAAGAGTCATTTTGCTTATCAATAGCTCTAAACGTCTAGATTTTTCTCAATATGAAGGACAAATCAAAATATGTCACTAAATTCCTTGAAATAACAATGGTCTTCTGCATTGCCACTACAAACCTCTTTTCAGGTTCATGTAGAAACCTGAAAAAAGCCAGGCTGATACATGAACAGCAAGGAGGTGTGCTCATTTAAGATTTAAAGCACATCTATGACACTCAGCAGTTTTGGATAGAGTGGTGTAGAAATAGTAGTAAGTAAATAAATAAACACCATAGTGTTCTTCTACATCCGTATAGCCATCTTGGCAACAATATGGCAGCAGTATGCCAGTGCCTTCTTCCAAAATATAAGAAAGAGGGGGGAGAGAGAGAGAGAGAGAGTTTTTAACATCCAAAATACAGCCAAGGAATTTCACTAGATGCCATACCTAGTGGGTCCTATTTCCCTCTCTTCTCATCTTCTGCTTCCAAGAAATACTTTGGTTCCCTAAGGATGGCCTTTGGACCAAAGCAATGTAGTGGCAATTAATGTTTGCTTTAGGCTGCATCAGTGCATGTCCACAAACATGTCACTGAACAATCTGACTGAGTCCAAATAGAAAGCTGACTCTAGTAGGCAGAAGAAAGAAACAGCAATCAAAAATGACAAGTATAACCTTTCCAAAATGATTAGCCTGACCTGCCATCACAGAAGGAGAGAAATGCAGGGCATCTGAATCAATGGATACCTTGCACAGAGAAAAGAAAAATGAGAAAAAGAGATCTATCTCATAATTTCTTCCAGTTTTTTCCATCCTGCTGGCTGCTGACATAGAATTAGAAGCTGTAGTGTTGGGGTCATTGCTATTTTGCTCATAAATGCCTGCTCTTATATATACAATCTATAGATAGCATCACTGTGATTTGAAAGAGAGGGCTGAACAATATAACAACAATATTTGAATCTAAAAGATATAAACCATGCTTTTACTTATGATTGCCTAATCATGGTTCATTAAATAAGCCATAGTTGGATGGGTTTGCATAGCCCCCAAACCATGAGATTATTTAGCTTGCCAAACCTCAGTTTAAAAGCAATCTGAAATAATGGTGTCTCTCATTTTCCCAAAACCACAAAACACAATCTTGAACTATCTACTGTGATGGATGGCATGGCTCCTGATTTTGACAGGTAGCTTTACAATATACTTTACCATACCAGCATATAAAGAAAAAAATAATTTTAAACAATGAGAAAGCATAAGGCAGATGTGAGTCTGCCACTATCTCATACATAAATGTGCATTCATTTATCCACATTTACTCCTTCTCTGATTTCAGCCTGAAAGGTAAGATTTATTAAACAGCAGGTGCAGCAAAAAAAAAAAAGTATATTCCACAGAACAATGAAGAGTTGATTTAAAGATTTTTTTTTACAAGCAATCCATCCTGCTGAAAATCACATGGTACACTTGACTAGAGGAATTAAATAGTGAAAACAGTCTCACAAGGAAGATGAGCCATTTAGATGAGCCATTTAGCAGAAGGAGAGTTGGAAGGAACAGATTGTTATTGGTAAATGTCAGTTCAGTACAGACACATCCTCTGATTATTATTTCTTTAATAAATTCAAGGAACAGTTAAGCTGACAAAGATTACAAAGAGAAAAACAAGATACACTGTGTGGTGGATTCAAACAGTGTATAATATTAACCTAACACATTAGGTTTATCATAATGATAATATAACAAGTTAGGAAAGAGGAAAACCTCTTCAACAGCTATGGTCCATTGAGAAGTGCAGCTGTTGGGAAAGATCAGCCAATTAACACAGCTTCCTGGGCAAGGCATCCCTATTTAACTGATGGGGAGACACTATCTTAGAATGAGAAGTAAATGCAGGACAGCCTATAACATTTAAAAAAAACTGCAATGTTTCCAATCTATAATACAAATGGAGGATCTATAGACCAGGCCTATATGGTCTACCAAATCCTCTTGGTGCAGACCTTGCAGCCTTCCTCTAGCCATAATTTATTAAAAAAAACTGACAGTATGGGGTCCTGTTATTTTAAATTTTAAAAAAGATGGCTACATGCCAACAGAAATATAGGCTCTACAGTAGGTGCAGTATGTCAAACTCTCAAAACTCTCCTGCAAACAAGGCCCCATTATATATGATGTGATCTTACCCATCCCCAAAACATTAAATGCAAACCTGGGTCCCAAAAGCTTGTCCCCTCTCATCTTTGCAAATAGAAGAAAGAAAACAAAGAGGAAACATGAGAAATTAGATAAAGAAGTGTAGAATAAAAACTATACAGTTATCTAAGGTATGTTTTAAATAAAACTTCATCTGCTTTCTTGCTAGATTTCTGGAACTTTGAATCACACCCAGTGTAATTCTATATAGCTCAATCACAGAAAAGAGATGACGTAAAAATCTCCATCTATTTGCCATTTGAGTCACTTAGCAGTTTAAAAAGCAATTAGATGGTGGTGAACTTGGTAAATCTGATCAGATGCAGCCTCTTGCATCAGCCAATTGCCCTCTGCAGGCATCCTTTTCTTGCAGAAAGCAAGAAAAGAATAATGGAATGTTCTCAAATATATTGAAGTGTTTCTCATTAGAAATAATTTAATTTTGAGATACTGAAATTATGTAAAGTAAATTTGTAGTAATTTCTTGTAGTAAGAGCCATATGATAAATAAAAGTAAAATCTCCTTCAAGTCAGGAGTGATTCCTAGTGACTTAAGAAATAGGTATTTTCCATGTAAGGTTTTTTATGTGTGTGTATGTGTTAGAAGCAAATTCTTTTAGTCCATTTTCTGAGCCGTGACACAAAAATAAACACTCTGGGCAATTTGCTTGAGGTTTATTTGACAGCACAGAGAATTGTACAGCTCTCAAAGGTGGCCACAAATTGAGCAGGAGAAATAGTAATATTGATACAGAAATTTGTCTTTCATTAGTTTTGTGGATATGCTTGCAGATGTGTCATTGGCAGAGAGAAATGCAGCTCTTTCACCTTGCAAGACTTGTTAATTTTTCATCCTTTTTGTGTTGAGGCGTTACCATTTTGGCTGAGAGGTTCTGGCTCTGAGATTTGTCTTTGTGTTGTTAGAGCATTTTCCTGTCTTGTGAGGATTCTTTATGATTAGAGTTAAATTGGGGTTTACTGATTTCTTAACGGGAAATGCTTTGTAACTTTCCGCTCATATTTTATTATATCCAACTAGGCTAGGGTTTAAGGGTTTTTGTTTGATCATCTGGAGCTCATTAATGGGCCAGGAGAAGCCTGATTTTTGAAAGTGGAGTGGGCTGGCATGGAGTGGGATAAAAGATATGGGTGGGATTTGATTTTTCATTCCACATTTGAAAACAGTATGGAGGAGGTTTGTGATTGTCTTCTCCCTGGATATTTTTTAAGCTTCCAAGTCTAGCCTTTATCACTGGTGTTTTCTAGGGATCTCCCATCCAAGTACCATACCAATCAAGCCCAAACCTGGAAAAATCATTGATAATTGTATAGAACTGGGTGGTCACTGCGATGTAGTGGTTGAGAAAAACTAGGAGACTGTATGTTTGAAAGCTACCTTAGCCAGAAAGCCAGCTTAGTTACCATGGGCAAGTCATTGCCTTTCAGTCCTAGTAAACAGGCAATGGTAAACCACTTCTGAAATCTTGTCAAGAAAATTGCAGGTACTTATTAGGCAGCCACAGGACTGACTCAAAGGCACCAAAAACAAACAAACTCCATCTTGCTGAGCCCATAGGGTAGAAGGCTATATATATTTAACAAAAGCTCCTTGGATAATACCATACTGCTCTTTGTCCTGTTATAGGATAGTAACTTAGTGGCTCCCCAATCCAGTCCCTGTCTTCTGGGGATGGCTCACTAGGCATTTTCCTCCATCTATGGTGTGTGAGAGAAATAAGGCTCTCATGCTCTTTCTGTTGACCCGGAGGTTAAAATACTTTTAAAAGGAAGCAGTTGGTATATATTGTAATGGAATCTCCTGGCCTTGTAACATAGAGCTTTGGCTACAGGATTCCTTCCCTCACAGTGGGATAGTAACCAATCTTGCAGGAGACAGAAAAAATCAAACAAGAAAAACCGTATGAACTGTAAGTTTATTTTGTTTTTTACAAAATGCATACTTTGAGAAAATGCTATCTGAACCTATCTCATATGCAAGGATGCTAACTTCATAAAAATAATTATTCATCACATTAAAAATAGAAGGAAACAGAGGTCATGAGAGAAAAGAAATTACACATTATCACACAATTATGTAATAGTAGATGTATACATAGCATTTATGGTATTATTCTATTGGCAAATATAAATACCTATACAATAGCTGAAGTTTGTTCAGTAGAATTCAAAAATACCTGAAACATTACAACTAGGAAAATAATTACAACATATATTAATAAGTAGCATAGGGAGAGTCAAAACTAACTTAATTTAGTCATAAATTTGATTACATAATGGCTGAGAACTCTTTTTTTGTATCCACTCATTAAAATTAATTTAGCAATAAGCCCCTGATTATGTTTGTTTTGTCCTACTTCCTAACTACTGTTTTTTTTTTTCTGTCCAGAGGTAACTCAAGTCACATCACATTAGTAAATGTACTGCATTTACTGCATTTCTTGAATTTCCTTTCTGCTTGGCCCCATTCTTTCTCACCAACCCATAACTAAATATACAGGCTATTTTTTAATATACAGTGTCCTATATTTCAGCAAGGCTTTTATACATTCATTTGAAACAGGATATATTAATAACCTGTTAATATATATATATAACCTCACAGTAAAAATGCAGAAACTTCTACTGTGCTTGTTCACAACAAATGCTGTCATGGTAGTAACTTCAAAAAGAAAACATTTAAGGAGTATATTAGAGGCAGAATGGGGAAGATACATAGCCCATCTGTATTCCCTGATATGCTCTATGGGTTGAACGTGTTTATTTTTCTCCACTAGAAGTTGGAAATCAAAAGCATACCAGCAAAACTTTTTGTCTTGCTGGATTTGGAGCACTCATACAGAAGGAGAAGGAGGTGGAAAAGAAATGCCATCTAACATCTGCTACTGTTGCCCCAGTGTTTCAAATACTTTCTCTTCCCCTCATTCTTTTGCTTTCTCTCTCTTTCTTGTTGATATTGATTTTATTTCATTGTTGTCCAGGTGGTGGTGGCACTTGGAGGAGAGATTACAAATATGACCTCAAATGAAGATGAAACAATGAGCTAATACTTTGAAAAAGAAAATCACAGTTCACACAGAAAATTCCTCAGAACATTAGAACCAAATTCAACAAGGTAATATTAAACTGTGACAAATGTCAATCTCTGCATCTGGGTAGGAAAAGTCAGATTTGCAGACACAGAACTGGGGACATTGCCTTGATCTGGAAACAGTGCATTTGAGAAGGATTTAGGAGTATTAATCAATATACTGTAAGTGGTGGATACAGCAACTAAAAAGCAGTATCTCAGTCAAGTCTTATGAGAAAGGGCAAGGAATCAGATATATTTTGGTGGTAAAAGGGAACAATAACGGAAGTTATGCCAGCAGTCCTCATATCTACAAAGTTGCCACATGAGAGCAGATCTGTTGTATGTTGAAATTGAGAACAGGACAAGGAAAAATAACTGAAATTAAAAGAAAGGAGATTCAAGCTAACAGTCAGAAGGAATTATCTGTAGAAATTCCTATCAACCAGTTCAGCAATCTTGCTTCAATGAGAAGACGCATGTACAAACACTCAAGAGGTTTTTTTTTAGATGAGAGCTAGATGGTTACCTGTATGGAGTGGTTTAGTGGACAAATTTATTGAGCAGGACTTGAACTAGGCATGCAATGCTCTTTCTAACACATAAATTTTATGTTTTTATGATTTGGGCCGATTGGTAAGGGGCACAGGTATTTCTTCAGATATTTGAAACTTCAGTTGAAAAGAATCAAAGGAGAAAGTTGACAGGACTAAAAAGATAAGAATAAATATTCTGAATTTGTCTCTGAATCGAATCAAAATCCTCTTACTTTATTTCTGTATTAGAGAACTTTGTACCATCTAATGAAGGATAGTTTCAGTAATAAATACTTCTGGCATCAGAACTGTCCTTAAAATACCCCCTTTTACCCTCTTGTTTCAATAGATATAGAGCAAAATGAAAGGTGACAATAATGCATCTTGGTATCATCTACAAGTTTACTTTTAATGCAATCCTTATGTGGGGAATGGCTGATAAATAATAGTGGAAGAAAAGGTTTACTTGCCTCCTCAGATCAGCTCTGATCCCATTAAGCAGATGTGTTCCTGCAGGTGATGCATTTTGCATTTAAAACAATCTGCATGCTTGAGTGCCTGCTGAGTTCCACTCTTTTGGAATTTGTCACAGTAGCAATAAGCAAGGGCAAGAACCTTAATAATCAGCCATTTTGCATAGCTCTGCTTGATTAATATTCAGGATTTTGTCAAAATACCATGAAATTTTTCAATACTAGAACACTCACAGTCGATATATGCAATATTTCTAATGAGTTTCAAACCATAGGAAAGTATCTTCTGAGAATGATATTCAGTTGATAAAATATAAGTTGGTCCAAGTTAGTTTTATTCAAAATTAGATAATTCTCCCTAAAACCATTATGTATGATTCTTGCAACTTTAGGAACAAAGCGTATGCTAACTTGCTGTCTTGAGGGCCTTTGGGAAGAAATGCAGAGTATACATTGAAATAATAATATATAAAGATTAATGAAGAGAAGGACGAGGGGGGACATGATAGCAGTGTTCCAATATCTCAGGGGTTGCCATAAAGAAGAGGGAGTCAAGCTATTTTCCAAAGCACCTGGAGGCAGGACAAGAAGCAACGGGTGGAAACTAATCAAGGAGAGAAGCAATCTAGAACTAAGGAGAAACTTCCTGACAGTGAGAACAATTAACCAGTGGANTATTATTATTATTATTATTATTATTATTATTATTATTATTATTATTATTATTATTATTATTATTATTATTATTATTATTATTATATTTAATTTTATTAATGACTAGATACCCAAAAATTAAGTTGATTTCAGCATTTAGCAGCTTGTTTTCTGACAATAATATGGAGATAGATTGGCCTTGTAAACTTCAGGATTTTTCCCAGATTAGTTTGTAGCCAATGATTCTGATCATTTTCTATCCAAGTACCAATCAAGCCTGACTATGTTTAGTTGTTTTCAGAAACAATCAAGGCTGATTAGCTGTTGCTTCCTGCTATGAATGAAACAATAATGAAAGCAATTGCAATTTGATGATTTAGTGTGTGTATCTATCTGTCTGCTTCCCAATCCAGGTCGGAGAACAATTAGTGCACAAACGAATCTATCTAAAGCCTTCCTGGCTATAGATGCCACTTTCCCCTTGAGTAGAAACTGTAAGTCCAAAAAGAACATCAAATTGCTCATGTGTCCCAAAAGTAGGAATGTAATACTGGTCAGGATTAAAATGGATCATCTCCAGAATTGAATGTCCAAATATCCACAGTCATTTGGTCTTGTTAGAGCTGAGCTTGAGCATGTTCTCCCCCATCCAGACACTACACAGCCTCCAACACATAGGAAAAAGACTTTGACAAAATCTGGTTGACCCATGGTCAAGATGTAAAGCGGCATACTGAGCATGCTGATCTGAAACCAATAGATGACCTTACCCAGAAGCCTCATGTGGATATTAAACAGGAGAGGCAAGAGCACTGAGTTCTGTGGGACCCTACAGAGGGATCACTGGCCATTCTCTTCTCACTCACTCAACAGACTGGATTTGACGACAGATAAAGGAGAGTAATCATTGCAACAGTGTCACCCTTTCCTAATTTCCAAAGGCAGTCCAGAAGGATACCATGTTAATAGTATAACAAGGCGCTGAGAAATCAAAGACAACCTGTATTCTTCAGATATTTTCAATACACAGCCAATGCTGCGTCAATATTATGCCCCGGTATGAGATCTGATTGGAAGAGGCCTACGTAGTCCATTTCCCACTGAGGCCTCAAAAACTTTACCACCACCACCCAGCTAAAGATGGAAACAAGACAAAAATTGTCCAGAGCCATTGGATCCAGCTATGACAATGATCTATTTGTTTACTAATCATCCCAAACACACCTTAAGCCCAATGTAGGACTCTCCCCTTTCAATTTATTGTACTATGTACAGTTGCTCCTCATGTTACTCCATTCTGAAAACCCAAAATGGGAACTGAAAGTATGGTAGACAGCTTCTCCAATATCAAAGCAAAAAACTAGAGAAATAGGTTTTCCTATTCTTATGCAGATGTTACCTATATGTGAGACTTGGCTTCAGCAAGGTTAGCATTCTGATCCATTACCCACTGTTTAGGATCTCTCTGAGAGTTTGAGAACCACCAACCAATATGTTA
>NW_015386947.1:599629-614368 GCF_001527695.2 Protobothrops mucrosquamatus
AGCTCTGTGCAGATTTCACTAGTAATCCCTTCCTTCAAGAGTTTCCCTCTAAGATAATTAGGATAGGTTACCTCCAGGCAGGCAGAACTTCCTAATATACCTTTCAGTGTTTCTCAACCTTGACAATTTTAAGGGATGTGGACTTCAACTTCCAGAATTCCACAGCCAGCAATGCTGGCTGTGGAATTCTGGGAGTTGAAGTCCACATGCCTTAAAATTGTCAAGGTTGAGAAACACTGCAGTCTAATGTGAATCCTTAGCCTTCTCTCTTCAGCCTAGCTCTAGAAAGAATACAAATTTTAATTAAAAATTGTGAACATCTCAAAAAAGGAGGGAAACTATGCAACCACATTGTCTTCTAAATGCAGAAGGTTTTAATAAGAAATTTCTTTTTTAAACCAATAGAGCTAAATATTTAGATATAAAAAAGCAACTCACATGTAGTTCTGGGCCCACAAGTTGCTCGCCTTTGCTTTCTGGTAACCATTTTAATCTTTTGTTGGGAGGAGATGACATGGCATTCCACCTGCCTCCATCATCTGAACTCCTAATCAGCACAACAAGAAAGCTGACAAGGAAGGGGTTGGATGATATAGTAAGAGCTACCACAAGTTCCATTTCAGCAGGAGATGGGGGCGGGGAGACATAAGTCCAGTATGGTAGTTTGTGAGGCATTATTCTATTATTGTTACTAATTGGTAACCTTACTAGAATCTTTAAAGTGGTTTTCTGTTTAATTGAACTGTATAGGCATAAGTAGAATATCTCGCTGTGGATAAAGTGTGGTAGAATGCCATCAAAGGTCTTTCTTTTTTATTTGGGGAAGGGATGTTGCTCTCCTATGGTTTGGCTGTTTCTCTGTTTCCTCTTCATTCTAGCTCAAGGACATGGCTAGCTGTGCTCACCACCACAGGCATTAAGCCACCACTAACAATTCTCAGACCAGCTGTTGCTTTTTTTCTACAGACCACCCACATCACACACCAAACTGGCTCCAAAAGAGGACATTTTTTCAGACTGTAAAAATTCATTTGAATGGTAGGATCTGAGAGAGTATTCATGTCCCACTACAGAACAGCTGATAGGAGTTTTATTTTCTTCTTGGATCCTTGCTATTAAGAGTTACAGGCAAGGAGTATTTCAATACTTATTAGTGTCAGCAACAAACAAGCCAAAAAGTATTGCCAGGCATTGGAGGAATGTCAGTGTGCTGGCTGCAATCAATAGCAAGGTACTAAATATTGGCTGTTAAATATGTGGGATGCTGCAATAATGAAAAGGTTTATGAACTTTGTGCAGCTGAGATTTTGCCAGAATTAATGCAACACTTCTTTGGCAAAATATTCTTTTTTGCTGTTTTGGAAAAGTCATGGTCATGTATACATCCATAACAGCATATGGATCTCAAAACAAGAAAAAAATAACAAAAATGGCTACCATGTAATTAAAGTAAAAAGGATGTGCAACTGGATAGGGAGCTATTCTAATTAACCCCCATCTGTCCTCTAGTAAAGGTATGATTTTTAAAATGTAGAGGTAAAATGCTTCCTCTTCCTGTCTCAGCTTCAAGCCTTGAGATGACACAGCAAGTTGCTACAGCCTCCTGGGAGATAGGAAAAAAGTGTGCATTTTGTGATTGGAGAACAGTCTCGTCAAATATTGGTTTTGAAGTATAAGACTTGTGTGACGTGGCCCATCTATTATGGTATTATTTACTACCATAAGTTGCTAAGCAAGGCAGATGTTAAGTGAGTTTTGCTCCGTTTTATAATTTTTTCTTGTTACAATTGTTAAGCGAATCACTGTAGTTGTTAGTAACACAGTTGTTAAGTGAATCTGGCTTCCCCTTGACTTTGCTTGTCAGAAGGTCACAAAAAATCACATGACTCTGGGACTCTGCAGCCGTCGTGTGAGTCAGTTGCTAAGCATCTGACCGTGGAGATGTTGCAATGTTCGTAAGTGTGAAAAATGGTCATAAGTCACTTTTTTCAGTGCCATTATAACTTTGAATGGTCACTAAATGAACTGTTGTAAGTAGAGGACTACCTGTATTATATGAAGGAAGAAAAGTATTCCTTTAATCTGGATTTAGGATTTAACATGCCACCACACAGCCATAATTTCTCGATCTAATCTGCCTCACAAAGTTATTGCTAAAGATCATATGGAATAACTGGTGTGATTTGAAAAATAGAAGGATGTGTTAAATTAATCTGATGTGATAAATAAATTCTGGAACTTAAAGCATCAATATGCCAATGGGGTCATAAACAGATATTGTTAAGTCCGGAGAATAATGGCGCTTGAGACGAATCATCTCCAACAAGTCTTTATTGTTTGCTCCACTCTATGAACAACCCGAGCAGAGGCACGCAGGCCTCTATTTATACCCTCTGATCCCCGGGCAAGTTTAACCAATCATGAGGCGGGCTTTTCCCGCCTTGCGCATGCGCACAAGGCTGGCGCCGCTCAGTCTGGTCCCGGGCAGCTTCTGCAATTGCCCGGGACTCTTGCAACGTCCCGAGCCTGCCTCTTGCAGGCTCAGGACACAACAGATATCTAATATACTGTATCTGTGTTTTCATTGGTTTAACCTGAGTCACATTTGCAATTACTACCACCTGATCGTTTTAACAACTGTTTCAAACTGAGAGAAGATGCATGTTGATGATACCAAGATCATTCATCAATAAGCATTCACTACAACTGCTTTTGATTGGCTCAACTTTGAACACATCTACCCACAGCCAGCTTTTTCAGAACTCATCCTAAGGAGGAGGATGTATTTCGACAGCACTGGTGACATTATCAAATCATCTTTGCCCTCTGCAAGTTCTCTTAAGGTCTCTCAGACAGGCTGCAAGGATGAGGAGTTGCCATCCTTTAGCCCAAAAGCAATTAGTGACAGGAACTCTATTCTGTCCATCTTTAGTGATTCTGACATGAGAAAAGTCAGTTAAGGCCAAAATCAACCTCTGAGTAATTAGCTTTGTCTTCAGGATGGTTTTTTTTATTGATCTCTGTGTTTTCTCCCCCTCTTTCTCTGCTGCCCCAGAGGGATTCGTGATCAACCATCCCAAACAATAAAGGGGAAGACGGTTCTTGGAAATAATATTCTACCCCATAGGCAGATTTCATATAATTCTTCTGCCAAAACCACATTCTTACTGTATGCTATTTTATTTTATCCGTTTTACAATGATATTGTAATATTTCAGGTTGCTGGAAGGATCAACAGTGTGACATAGTCTATCAACGTGACCAAAAATACTGTAAAAATGAAATGCATTATTTTAACAAACACAACAACAATTCAGAGATTAAAGGCCTGGCAAACTTCTTGATTTTTTTTTTAAATGACCAGCTACAAGTAAGCAAAATGCAGTTTAGAGATTTTTTTTATAAAATATGCCCAACAAATTTAAAGACATGAGGAGTATATTCTATGAAAGCTCCACCATAGTTCTTGCTGATCTAAGAAAAACAATTTAATCCTATGCATCTGTGGGTAATCAACTTCAGCTTCTTTCTTACTGTATATCAGAATACATCTTAAAAATCTTAGCTCTTTTATTAGTTTTTTTTTTAAATAACTGTTTGATATGTTATTTCACATGTTCACATTTTAAATGTTTATTATAATCAACTGTTTTAATAATAAACTGGCCTGAAAATATATGAGTAGAAATTCAAATATTTAAATAAATAAATGAATGAATATGACAATATTATTTTCCTTCATAACCAATTCTCCAGGGTATAGATATTTTAAAGAAATTCCTCCTCTATGAGAGAAAGCTAAATTCATGATTTAGCTTAGAATCAGCTATTTAAGATGCTAGAGAAAGCAACTTTAGAATTAGCCAGGTACTGATCAAATTAATCTATGATTATTTGGCTTGTCCTTAAGATTGATTTATTTGGGGCATATTCAACAAATTGTAATTAAACTGTGGGTTAGTGCAGAGACAAGTAATCTTTCTACAGTGTTCTGAAACACTGTTTTCTAGCCAAGAATCTTTTTAGCTGAATTTTCTAGCTGAGAATCACAGGGGTTTCTTCCCTCTGTTTTGTCTGGGGTGTAGCACAGTGAGAACATCCCTGTATGATTTCTCCCCAACTTACTTATCATATTTTTGAATTGCCTATCTCCCTCAGAGAGGGAGTCTGGGTGGCATACAATGTTAAAACATAAAAACAGTATATACCGTGGTGGCGAACCTATGGCACACGTGCCACAGGCGGCATGCAGAGCCCTCTCTGTGGGCACACACGCTGTCGCCCCAGTCCTAGGTCTTCAGTCCCATCCATGAGCAACCTGCATCAATACCCACGCACAGTAAGGTTGCCGCCCCCACCCCCGCCTCCCCAAGCATTTTTTTTTACTAACCTGCCTTTCAGCTGCATTCCATTTCTCCGTTCACTTCTCAGCCTTCGCCGCATGTTTGTGGGACTATCGGTTAAAAAAAAAAAGTTCCATCAAACTTTCTAACTTCTCGCGATAGTCCCACAAACACGCGGCGAAGGCTGAGAAGCAAACGGAGAAATGGAATGCAGCTGAAAGGCAGGTTAGTAAAAAAATGCTTGGGGGAGGTGACGGCATCTGGGCAGGGGCGGGCACGGCAATCTTATCCTGCATGGTAGCGCGAGGGTAGGGCATGTGCCCTTCCCATGCCAGGCCAGCCCCTGCAGCCCCGGGGCAGCCATGCTGTGCAACGGTGGGCAGGGTGTTGAGGTGGGGCTGGCAGGCTGACCAAAGCAGCAGATGGAACATCAGAGGCTCAGGGAGAGAGGGTGTTGAAGTAGGCGGTCGGGCCATTGGCAAGAGCAACATGTCTGAACGGAAAGCGGCCTCAGAACAAGTGGGGCAGGTAAGGAAATAAATCCTCGCTCCCCCCAGAAATTGCCTTTCTTTCTTATCTGACTTCCAGCCCTGTGCCATTTGTCCTTCGTAATCCGCTGCCGCCGCTGCATGCAAGGAAACAAAGTTTTTTTGGGGGGGGAAAGGTCAATCAATCAATTCCAACTTCTCATGAAAGATCGCGGTTCTTTACCTCTGCCTGGCTTGTTCGCAGCCTCATGGCAGCAGCATTGGGTGTGACGCGTGAGGTGGCAAATGGCTGCGGCCGGCGGCAAACAGCCACGTCACGCTGAAACCAAGGGGCCGGCAGGCTGTGGCTGCTGATGGACACAGTTGGCCCCCATGCGCTCACTGTGTGCGGGGGCCAATGGTGTCAAGCAGCAGCCGTCCTGGCCCCTGCCTCACCTTGCCCTGTAGCAATGGCACCCCTGCCCTGCCCCCTGCCTCCTGCCTTGCCTCACCTCACCCCGCAGGACGAGCCTCCTGCCCACCATCCCACCCACCGGAGATCCCCTGGATCTCCCCCAACCCTGCCCGGCCCCCACAGGTGTCCCTCCAAACCAGCACGCCCACCCTGGCCACGCCCACCCAGTCTGCCGTGACCACCGCAGCTACGCCCACTCAATGGGCCATGCCCACTCAATGGGCCATGCCCACCCGCACCCGGCAATACATAAGTGGGTTTTGGTTTGCAGTTTGGGCACTCGGTCTCTAAAAGGTTCGCCATCACTGTATAAAAATATACTGTATACTGTATATACTGTATAAAAATTAAAAAAAATAGAAGGATGCAACAATGATTAAACACTGTTAGAACTATTTGAAAACCATAGGGAGGGTTTTCAGGGCGCCCTCCAGCCCCATGGCTGCATGTTCCTTTGCGCTCCCCACATGACGCCACTGAGCCAGGTTTTGACTCTTTTTTTGAAGGCCAGGAGAGTGGATTACCTCAATGATGGATGAACTTCCCTGCCTGATGGTTTCAATCTCCCCAAGATTTAAGGCCTTTTTATGGGCTGTTTTATGTTTTTTACATATTCAATAATTTTCCCTTTCTGTACCATAAAAAGTTTACTAATAACTTTTTATAGATATCTCAGCACTAAAGAAAAGGCTTTTGCAGGTGATGCAATTCTTAATTTGTGCACCTCTATATTAAAGAAACAGCCAAACGTCTGAAGCGTTATTTTTCCAAATGGATTGAATCCAAAACCTAAGTTGCTGAGATATTTTTTTAGTAGCCCAAGAGAACATTCACTTCTCAGCAAGAGTTAATTTATAGAATTTACTTTCTATGGAAAGCAAGCAAAAACATTCAGCACAGGCATAGGCCTTTTTAAAACTCATACAAATGTCATTTTCATAATCCATGTGCTTATTTAATGATTTCCTCTGAAACATGAATTGAAGAAACATAGTGTTCTTTGCTTGATGACATATGTGATCTGATACTCTCCAAATATGTTGGCATTCTTCTTCAACAGCAGTGCCCATCATAGTACCTGGTATTCCAACCAAGTTAAACAAAACTTAGCACATTGTGTAGACCATTTTTTCTCAAATTGATATCCTTCAAATATATTGGAACTACAAACCCCAGAATCCCACAGTTAATATGGCCATTGGCCTTGCTGGTTATGAACTCCAGTCTACAGAGAACTAGGTTTTTGTAGTCATATAGGGATCCCCAAAAGGCACTGCAACAGAAACAACTTTCAGCATCAGAGAGCCCTGTGGTGCTGGAAACATGCAAAATACTCTTAGTAACTTAAAAAAAACCCTAATTCACGCTTTCCCTCAATCAGCTTGCAAAAAGTATAATCTTTTTTAAGGGGAAAATTGATTCTATAGCAGATTGTAAATCAGAATATATTTTAATGAATACCTATCCCTACTTTTTATAGAGTTAAGGAGGAAGATCTGGTTTTCAAAAGCTGATAACTCTCAGCAACCCTCAATACCTCCATTTTATCAGCAATTTTGAAAGATACTGGGAGTTGCCATTCAGCAATATAAACTTGACCCTCCTAGAATAAGGTCATGTTGGCAAAGTGATAATTGCCTTGTTATTATTTTTTTGCAGCCATCATTGTGGTATTGTCTAAAAAATGGAAGTAAGTAAATACTTTATATATGTAGGATGTGATCCTTCACAATTGTAAGATTTGTTCATATCTCAGAAATCATAAAGTAACACATTCTGGCTTTATAAACACCACCTGTTACAGTCTGTTACACTTTTCTACAGAAGATCTTTATTTCCTTCAAAGAAAATAAAATTATATGTATTTCTTTGAATATATACTATGATAGACTTTGGGGTATCATCAATTTTTTCTGAAATTTATACTTTACCATAAGTAGTGAAGCAAGTTCATTTGCCAGAAAAAAGAATTCTGTGTCATTGTAGATTCTTTTTACTTGGCAGTGCAGTATGTCAGATATGGAAGTGGGAAACCTATTGTATTATGTACCCTATTTACTCAGAAGAAAAATTGATTCTAAATTAAACTTCACTTAGCAATAGGATTGCATGAACAGATACTGTAGGATAAGTGTAAGTTGCTTCTTTGTAATTTGGTGCAGAAAAAAAAATCCTCTTCTATTCACATCACATAAAAATATAACTTTCCATAAGGGATTCCTAGAGTTTATTTTCTCTTCTTTTCTTTAAAAGATACTGGTTAGATTATTCAGTACTCTATTTCTTTCCCATCTTTTTAATTTTAATAAATAATTACTTTCTTCGCTTAAAATTTGGCAGAAAGAAACTGGCCAGTTAAAATCTTTTCATTATTATGTGTTTTGTCATTTTCCTTCAAGTATGACACTGCTGTTATATGTGATATGAATGTGTCATATAATAATAATACTGCTGTCCTTCTAAAATACAGTACAATGTGTAAGAGGAGAGGTTTTTATTATTATTATTTGTATATTTCCTGCCTCTATAAGACATTCACAATCCCAATTAATTCCAGGTATATGTTGCCCTATACAGGCATAACTGCTTCTTCTGCTTTTGTCCATTATTTCTTTTCCTTTTTTTACAACCTCATTTTCAATGAGGGTATTATTACCACCACCACTGATAGCCAGCTGATTTAGGTTTCTAAGATTCATTTTCTCCCTATTGAATTTCTTTCTTTCTTTTTCTTTTTGCCTAACAAAATGGATGATTTCTGTGACTCCATCAGCTGCTTCCTCAACTGAGATTGCAGATACATACTTTTATTACCTCTTGAAAAGCTCAAAGATGATGGCTGCTCCATGGTTGATTTTAGACCCAGTTCACCCTCACATTTTTGAAATTTTTTGAGCCCACCATCTGATTTCATCTCATTCACAGTTCGTTACCGTATAATATTAGGCTTTTGTAACTCAATCATCAAAGCCTTTCTTTATCCTTGGACTTCCATTAATTTACTAAACTGCAGTGTGTTTCAACACACTGATGATTCCAGTGCTAAGGCAACCAGAAATGGTAGCAAGTCTTGGCAAGCAAGAGGTTATGGGCATTCAACTACTTCTCCTGAACAGACAGGATTGGGACTCTTTAATAAGCTTTCATTTAGTTTTTAGCTTTTATCTCATTATTCCTTTTAATTTCACATTGATCTGAGTAGCAGAAATTCATTGCTTCTGAATTTTGCAATTTCCTGTCCTTTATTCTCTTTTTCTTCAGCTGTAGAAACATTTTCTTAATTCTCTTCATCACTGTCATTCTTTTCTGATCTTTCTGTCTGTTCATCCTCTCCCAATCCTCCTTTCTCAGTTTATCATCCTCCTCCCCCACCTCCCCCCAGTTCTATTTCACATGATTGTTTGGCATTCCCTGAAAAGTTAATCTGAAGATGAACCTAATAGTTCTTTTGAAGTCAGGAATCCTTAAATTCTTTTCATTCAGATTAACCTGCTGTTCTTCTGTAAGTGTCCAATTTCTCAACAGTTCTGGCTTCCTGTTCCCCCTTCTTTGCCTGTCAGCCCCACTAGATAGACCACACCAGGAAATCAACTCCACAGGAAGGCTAAAATCACTTATATTGAAATTGGCTATAATAAGAGAATCTTGCAATTCTCATTGTTCTGTACCTCCTCTTTTCTCTTGTCCCTCAGTGAATTAGGGGGTGATGGCCTGAGCCACTTCAAATGCTATCTTGTTGTGGACTTTAAAAATGCTTCAGGCCCTTCATAATGGTTTTGGCATATTTCCGTCATCTTTATGTCTACATTTGTTGTAATTCTCCTTTTTCAGTAGCTAACAATAATTGTGTTTCCTCTATCTTAGATGAAGCTTTTACTCATATCTCTGTTACTGAATGTTCTACTGATGTATCTGCATGCTTTTCAGTACTCCAATTTACATGCTTTTGTGTCTTCAATTCCATTTTCTCTGGTTTTGTCATTTTTTTTCAATGTAGCTTCTTTGTTAGCCATTTTTTTTCTACAGTATCTTCCCTAATTGCTTCTGCACTATTCTGTTATTAGATCTACTTCCCCAGCTGCCCTACCCACAATCACAATTTCTTCATCACAATATTGTCCTCAGCTTCTTCTATGATTATTGGCTTTTCTTCTCCAGCTGCCTTTTCCCTATAATACACTTTTTCCAGCTGTAACTCTTATTTCTGAGAGAACATCAAAAATACCGTAATTAATGGTACTTTCTTAAATTGATTTGTTGTTGTCTTTGTCTTCTGATAAAGTAGAAACATGATCTGTGATTTTCCTTCCTCCAATAAAGAATACGATTTTATATTCCAAATGTCTTTCTTCTGTCCCCTCCATAGACAATCTTGCATTGGTAATTTAAAAGGATCTTTCCTTTCTAATCTTTTTACCATGATTACTCAATTAACCAATTCTGTAAGCATAACAGATAGTAATGTATCTCTGTTTGCCATTTCCAATACAATTCTGGACATCATTAATCATAGATTCTTTTCACTTGTCATTTACCTCAACACAATTAGTAATAAGAAATCCAAATTAGTGCCCTTACATTTTAATTTTGGAAAAGTTAACTCTTTTTGTGGTTCTGATTTTCTATCCACTTCTGTTCTCCTGAAATAACTATTTTTCCAATTACCGCTGTATCACTTTTCTTCCCAACGATCTGTAGATTTACCAGCTTTTCAAAGCAAAACATTTTTCTACTTTGTACATAAGTCTGTCAGTTGATTTGTTATTTTCTTCAGATGTACCTAATCTGATAGCTTATCTCTGTTCATTTCCAAATCATTCATTCTGTGCAGCTTTCATTACTTTCTTTGATCCCTATATTTTATTTTTATCTTGAATTCATACATAATTGATCTGAACATATTTACCATCTTCTCTAGTAGATCTATCTTAGTATCACCTAATCATTTAATAATTGTGCTTACTATGTACAATTCTACATAACACGTTCCTGTTTCAGAATGCAAACTTTATTTCTGAAAAAAAACCCATGCCATTTTAAATTCTTTGTATACACTTTTTTAAAGACAATACAGGAATCATCTTTTTATTCAGAAAGATCATTCTAAATCTTTGCCACATCTCATTTAATCAAATTTGGAAAGAATGTTATGAACTTATCTTCTGTTAGATTCCATCTACTATCAGCTCTTTCAAAAATTGTCAGAAAGATATAAAGAAAATTCCTAGGGATATATGAGGTAAAGTCCTTAAAGAGTAAATATTCTTTCAGTTGAACCTTAAATTGGATCCTTCCTGGTGAACTTCTTGTTTTTTCAGCTCCATCTAGATATTATCAGTATAATTTTGCTTTCCTTTCCTCCATCTCCAATTCCCTCAGACACCCCCCCCCCCAAAGTCTCTTGAGTATTCAGCAGTTGACTGATTGGGAATTTCTTATTTGTTGCCATTTGCTTTTTTAAACAACTTGCTTATGAGAAGTAATAGTCTCCATGTGTGTTCCCTCATACAGCAGAATCTGTTCCTCCTGATTCTTTATTAAGAGAGTTTCATTCAGCTAACAGAACAGTCATTTCTTATTGGTGTTGATGGTTTCTCCTCCTCTTCCTCCCAGATTTTCTTGGTTCTTTCATCCTTCTAGCCAGGTAACTCTTTTGTCTGGAATTTGTATTTCAGTGCTATGTAGTTTAATTGTATAAAAGTAATACTTATTCCAATTTTGTTTGGGGGTAAATATACATATTTATATTATGCAGCTAGATAGTATAGCATTAGAGTGCCATCTTTGAACAGCAGACAGAGTTCAGACCCAAGCTGGTACCTAACTGACCAGTAAGGGTCCTTGGACAAAGACTCTGCCTACCTCAGATATGAGAGTAACATAAACTAGGAGAGTCATGTCAGCTCCGATGTCTCCCGGACTAACAAAGTCCACATAGGATATTGGGGCAGTAGGACAATCCACTACAAAGTCAATATCCAGAGAGTGTACACCAGCCAGAAAGAAATCTGGTAAAAGTCAAAAACACTATGCTGGATCAAACGCAGAGCATGCAGGAGTACTTCAGTAAGAATGCACTCAAAAATGAGGCAGCCACAGACATGGATCAAAGATGAAGTAAAGGTTGTTCCATTGATTTAATAGTTCTAACTGTCAGGAAATTTCTCCTTAGTTCTAGGTTACTTCTCTCCTTTATTAGTTTCCATCGGTTGCTTCTTGTCCTGCCTTCAGGTGCTTTGGAGAATACCTTGACTCCCTCTTCTTTGTGGCAACCCCTGAGATATTGGAGCATTGCTATCATGTCACCCCTCGTCCTTCTCTTCATTAAACTAGACATACCCAATTCCAGCAACTGTTCTTTATATGTTTTTTGCCTCCAATCCCCTAATCATCTTTGTTGCTCTTCTCTGTACTCTTTCTAGAGTCTCAACATCTTTTTTACTGTACATCGTGGTGACCAAAACTGGATGCAGTATTCCAAGTGTGGCCTTATCAAGATGTTGTAAAGTGGCATTAACACTTCATGTGATCTTGATTCTATCCCTCTATTAATGTAGCCTAGAACTGTGTTGGCTTTTTTGGCAGCTGCAGCACACTGCTGGCTCATATTTAAGTGATTGTCCACTAGGACTCCGAGATCCCTCTCACAGTTACTATTATTGAGCAAGGTACCCCCTATACTATACCTGTACATTTGGTTTTTCTTGCCTAAATGTAGAGCCTTACTTTTTTCACCATTGAATTTCATTTTGTTAGATAGCGCCCAATGTTCAAGTCTGTCAAGATCCTTCTGTATCTCAAGCCTATCTTCTGGAGTGTTGCTTATTCCTGCCAGCTTGGTGTTATCTGCAAATTTGATGAATTCCCCATCTATCCACTCATCCAAATCATTGATGAAGATGTTGAAGAGCACTGGGCCCAGAACAGAGTCCTGGGGCACCCCACTACATACTTCCCTCCATGTAGATGCAGTTCCATTGAGGACCACATGCTGAGTACAGCTGGTCAGCCAGCTATGAATCCATCTGGTGATGATGCTGCCTAAACTACATTTTTTTATCTTATCAAGTAGTAGGCTATGGTCTACTTTATCAAATGCCTTACTGAAGTCCAAGTAAATTATATCCACAGCATTCCTCTGATCCACTCATTGTGTCACCTGGTCAAAGAATGCAATAAGATTTGGTTTTGACAAACCCATGTTGGCTTTTTTTATGACTTTGTATGCTTCTAGGTATTCACTGATTCGTTGCTTGATCATCTTTTCCAGAATCTTCCCAGGTATTGAGGTCAGGCTGATAGGTCTGTAGTTTCCTGGATCTATTTTTGTTCCTTTTCTGAAGATGGGAACTACATCAGCTCTTTTCCAGTCCTCCAGTAGTTCCCCAGTGCTCCAGGATCTTTGAAAGCTATAGTTCAGTGGTTCTGAGATCACATCTGCCAGTTCCTTGAGAACCTTGGAGTGTAATCCATCTGGTCCTGGTGATTTGAACTCATCTAGCGGGAACAGGTGTTCACGTATCATTTTCTTGCCTATTTTAACTTGTGTTTCTAATCTGTTTTTTACGGTACTGTTTTTGAAAGGTTGGACTGTTTTTTCCCTTTGTGTAAAGATGGATGCAAAAAACAAGTTAAGTAGTTCTGCTTACTCCCTGTTGTTTGTCACCTTCTTGCCACTTTCTCCCACTAATGGACCAATCATTTCCTTAACTTTTTTTCTTGTTTTTTACATGTTGAAAGAAAGAAGTTTTTTTTGTTTTTTGCTATTTTTGACTTTTGTTGCAAGCCTTAGTTCATTTTGAGCCTTAGCTTTCCTCACTTCATCTTTGCAGACTCGGGCTATTTGCTGATATTCTGCCTTAGTTATGTGCCCCTCTTTCCACTTTTTATACTTATCCTTTTTGTCTTTCAAGAAGCAAGAGTCTACCACACTAGACAGGATCTGAGGGGCAAGTAATACAGAGAGGCCTCAGAGACAGTTGAACACATAGTGGCCAGGGGTAAGATGAAGACAGGAAAGCATACATTGAGTAGCACAATCAAGTAAATGGCATTGTACACAGGAACATCTGCACGGATGGGCTAGACCCTCACAAGTCCAGATGGGAGATTCCACAGAAGATTATAGAGAATAACAAGGTAAAGATCTTGTGAGACTTCCAGATCCAAAGAGATAGCCTGGCCAATCAACCAGACTTCATGGTAGTAAACAAGGAGGAGATGATAGCAGTTGTGATATATGTGCCAAGTGACAGCAACATCCAAGTGATAGTAATACCAGGAAAAAGAAATATGAAAAGCTGGAAGAGTGCCATGGTATGAAGGAGAAAGTAGTCAGGACATGCAAAGTAAAGGCCAAAATGGTCTCAGTGGTGGTAGGAGAACTCGGGGCTGTGACACCTAAACTGGAAGAGTGGCTCCAATAGATCCAGAACAACATCAAAGTTCTCTATCCAGAAAGGTACAGTTAAGATATTGCACAGAACCCTAAAACTTCCAGCCTCTGGTAAAAGACCTGAGATTGAAGAAAACATATATCACCCATAGGAATGAGAAAGGATTTTTTTTTCTTAAATTCCCACTTCTAACATCTCATAATTAATGAACTTAATGATCATATATAGAGGTTTGATCTTGAAATTGGTGTTGTCAGCTCTTTTCAACAAAAATACTCTTCCCTCACCAGTACCGTGCTACTATTTTTCACAATCTTCACTGTAAAATTATTTAAAGAAAAATCAAGTGGGCCATGCTTTTACATTGCACAAATATGGAACCATGAAGTGAGCTTGGAGTAACAAGTGCTGGCTCTGGTGGCATCAGGATGTTCCATCTGTTATAGTCCTGTTTCATTTAATATCAGAAGCAGAGTTTTTTTCCCCAAGAAAGAAAAAATACATATATTACTGCATCATTAGAGCAGAAATTATATTAGTAACAGCAGGGAGGGAAGGAGCAGAAAGTTTAATGCTTTCTTTGATGAAGAACAAAAAAAAAAAAGACTTTCTCAAGCTGAAAACTCCTTGATGGCTCTGGACCCTGTAAACAAACTGGGATGTACCTCAGGTCAGAGCTGCTGGCCCTGCGCGATTCCCCCCTCGCGCAGGTATGGCCCAGTTTGACCTTAGGGGCCTGCCTCGATGACGGGGTATGGAGCCCTGAGAGGTGGTGTGCAGCCAAAGAAAAGAGAGATCTAAGGAAGTGGAAGTTGAGGGTATTTTTAAAGGGGTGTTTTAAAAAATTTTAAGGGGTTCAGGGTTTTTAGGGGGTTCAGGATTGGCCCGAGGGGACTTGGGGGAGCCCTCTCAGAGGCCGGGGCCAGTCCAGTCTGGGGGGCGCGGAGTGGTGAGGGAGGAGACAGGGGGACTAATAGAGGGTGGTGTGATAGGTACGGTCAGTGGGAGGGGCAGGTATGGCGGGAGCAGAGGACCATATCGGGTTTTGGGAGCACGCA
>NW_015386947.1:616537-652369 GCF_001527695.2 Protobothrops mucrosquamatus
CGGGACTGGCCTAGGATAATTTTTAAGAGGGGTTTTTAGAGGGGTTTTTAATTACATTTTAATTAGACAATTTAAATATTTCATTTTAATTAATTTTAACTTGTGATTGTTAGTGGTGTTTTTAATTGATTGTCAGCCGCCCTGAGTCCGCAAGGAGAAGGGCGGGATATAAATTCAAATAATAAATAAATAAATAAATGTAGAAAATGCAGAAAAATATTCTGTGTAGAAAACTATTTGCTCATTTAATGAATTAAATGAATTTGCTTATCATAGTTTTTGTCATCAATATTCTTTTGCATAAATACAGTCTCTTTATTTTATATTTAAGGAGGGCACTTCACATCATTCCTCTGACTTTATGTCTCTAGCATCATGCTTATGATCCAGAATAACTAGAATAAAAAGTCCAAAACAATTTATCCATTTCTAAATGGCAAAACCAACTTGGCTACATTTGTTTGGGATCCCTATTGTCTGCATGACAGTTCATGTATCATGAACACATGTGGTCCTTTTACATACAAAAAAACAGGTTTCTGATGCAAAGAATCAATTCAATACAAGTAACAACAAAGAAATTAAAAAATGGAATAGTTATGAGAAAAATCATTTATAATTATGTAATTACAGAATTGAAAAACCATTTTGGTGATCTTTCATGCAGGATACTGCTACATTATTAGCTACAGGTGACTATCTGGCAAATGAGAGTCCTCCCCCCACTTTCCAAGGAAATTTGTTTCATTGCCAATTTTTAAGAGGTTTCCCTTAATATTTAGATGAAGTCTGCTTGCCAATAATTTTCAATAATCAGGCCCTACTCTTGCTCTCTAATACATCAAAAAGTTCTGTTCTATCTTGTACCTGACTGCTTTATATGTATTTGAAGAAAGGTGTCAAACTTCCTTTGAATCTTTTTTATTCCATTCTAAATTACCTGGCTGTTTCATCTGCTTATCAGACCACTTAGTTTTCAGTCTCCTCACAGCCTAGTATCTCTAGGATGTACTCTCATTTGTCAAAAACTTTAAAATGTGATGTCTAGAATTCAATAGACTACTCCAAATGCAGAGTGATGAGAATATAGGAGAACTATCCATTTATGATCATAATGTTTTTGTAACATGGTCTAAGATTATACTAGTTTTTTCTATCTGTCACTTTGCATTATTGCCTTTTTCTAGCAAGACAAATTCTTTTCCGTGCTCTATCTCCAAGCCAGTCATCTTCCAACTTTTTGTGTCTCTTTGATACCTTTTGTTCGAATGCAGGATTTTTACATACAGTGTATCTCAAGACAAAGAAGAGGCAACTTGGATAAGCAGAAAAATATTTCAAACCAACAAGAAAAGAAATCTAGTTGTGACTCAACCTCCAGAAAACTCTACCTGAATGACTGAGAATCTACATCAAAGATATAGATGATATGGATATTACAGTAGATATATAGATATACAGTATATGCATGTTGACAAGCATAGGACCTTCCACTAATTCACTTGAGTCTTTCATCCAATGAAATAGATCCATTAATTTGTTGATTTATTAATATATTAAGTATAGCTATTTTAAATAGCAGATTGACTCAACCAGCAATGTAACACCCAGCCCACACATTGGTATGTTATTAGAAATGATAAATGCTTGAAATCTTTATTGAATTTCATATTCTTATTTTGATGGGACTATTATTCTCATGATCTACCAGGATAATAAGTATTAAATAGAAACAGTCATTGTTCTTGCATAACTTTTTGACAGATCCATGGCAGTCTTTTATAATTCATTAATTATTGATTATGGTCACTGCTTGATTGTTTAATAGTCCTTTTTGAAAAATTAGCCAGTAGAATAACACCTCATTTAACACACCAATTGGGTAAAAGAGGTTTCTGTTAAATCTGAATTTACATTATTGACATAAAATTTGCAATATTAGCAATAATTTAAACCATCTGTGTATATTACATAGTTAAGAAAAGTATATAAATTACATCAGTTGTCTGGATTGCTTCACAAACAGCATATTTCCTGTTGAATTTGCAGGAAAAGGCACTGAGATGCTCTTGTATATCTGTAATCCAGTTAAGAGGTATTGCAATCTATGAGAATCCTAGCTCTTATCCCACCTGCATCATGCACATATTGGGCATGAAAGAGAGCCTCTAAAACCCTTATGCATGGTGTGAACAACATATGCCATTTAAATGTGAAACTTTTCATGTTCCAGTGGAATACAGGACACAGTGAATTACAGTAGTGTGCTACAGGATTTACCAATGTATCAGAATACCATGACAGGATAGAGATCTGAACTTAACGGGTGGAATGTGAATCAGCACTTCTGTGGCACTTCTGTGAGCCAGGCAGAAATACCCTCAAATAGCTACCTATCTTTCCTGGGATTGTTTCACCCTGTCCACATAGATGAAGTTGTATCACGTATCACTTGAGGTAGCCCCACCCTGCAGGGAATTAAGAAATTCACTGATTGCAGGGCTCCATAGCTCTTCTTTCCAGCCTTTTCCTGACCTTGCCTAGCCTCTTCTATTTTCCCAGAATTCCATCTTTTTCTACTTTAGTGTGTTCCCTCATTTGATTGCCAGCATTTATCCTGGGGTTCACTGCTAAATTCTCTCTCACTCTGTAGCCCCTTCCTTTCTTTGCTACCTCTGTTACTCTTTTACTTTCCCCTCACCTCTTCTCTGCTCCTTTATTTTCATCTACAATATATTAGGCTACCATACCGAAGATACAAAATCCTGACAGCTATAATACAGTAGTAACAATTCTAACTCTAAAGTTCTCACACTCTGCTGGTCATCCGGATTTTTGCAGCCCAGATCTGTTGACCCTAATCCATATTCCCATGAGCTTCTTAAAGTGGAACAGGAACTGTAATTGGGAGTGGTGGTTTCATTTATTTCTAAATTCAGATGAACAATGAGTAAAAATGGGTTTGGTTTACATGTCACTTTGGCAGTACCTTGCAAATTACAATATATAAATTAGTGTAAGATAAAAAGCAATAAATATAATCTGAATGGACATATCTTATGTATTCCTATTTGTATGAAAGCATCAGAAGCACAGTTAAGAAAAGGCCCATAAATCTATGCTGAAACATTTCAACAAAAAAGCTTTATCATAACTTGGTTAATTGTAAAGTGAATTGCATTAATAGTGCACAAAGTATGCATGCAGCTCTGTTTAATGAGCTGATAAATTATTCTCTAGTTTAGTTTAGTTTTAGTTTTATTAAATTTATACCCCGCCCTTCTCCCGGAGGACTCAGGGCGGCTTACAGCCAGTTTAAAAACAATAATACAATACAATACAATTCTAGGCTATCCTACCCCTCCTCTGATGAAAAGTAACTTCTTGTGGCTGTCTCTCCTGAAATATTTTGAATGACAACTTGATGTCTGTTATCTTCAAGACCTAAGGCACTTAGTTTCATTACTATGTAATGCTAACACCACTTATACTTATCAGCAGTTTGCAAACATCCCTGTGAAAATTTGTCATCTGGTTACTGAAAAACCTATTCATCTCTCCTGTGTAAAGAACAAAAGATTACAACTATATTTTCTGGCTCTAGGCTGCCCTTGACCTTTTGGTGACATGCTAGGGATCAGATTCAAAAATCAGCCTAAAACAAAAATGAAATTTGATTGAATATCTTAATTGCAGTTAATACATTTCCCTTTATGTCACATTAAAACTGTAATGATGATGAGGTCTAGAGATTACACTAAAGCAGGGGTGTCAAACTGCCAGCCCGCGGGCCAGATACATCATAGCGAAAGCGCGCCTACCCCATTGCTGGCAATGGCAAAAAAGTCACGATACGTCGTGACAAGTCATGTGAGGTTGCGAGTTTGACACCCTTGCACTAAAGGCTTTTAAGAGCGATGTGCAATTTTAATCTTCTTTTTATTTCCTTTCTTACAGTTGTTTCATTGTTTCTGAAAAAGATTATTGTGCAGAAAATTCCTAAAACTATGAATGTGGTGTTGTTGATGTTCAGGGTATTGGATGCTCCAGAAGAGAGGAAGATTGCCCCTTTGTGGATCCTGCTGGTGGAAAGTTTTGCAAGTGGCTTGTCTAAAGTAAATTCCATCAATATCTGAAGGGTCACCTTCTGGAAAATCCCACAGGGAGTCAGCTCTTCACATTCAGGACAATTTATGTATTGCTTCTGCAAAGCAATTTTCTCAGCTAACTTTACAGGGTTTGTTTTGTTTTCTTTTCATGTGGCAAGAAGAAAATGAACCAGGATTGCCTATTATAAAATGTGAGATTCCCTAAAGACTTTATGTCAATCCCTCTAATACTATACAAGAAGCTAGATTCTCACATGGTTCTTGTTATCCAGGGTTATTGCACAGAAAAGGAAGTTATATTACATATCTTGAAACTGGATATGTATGTATTTTAGACTCCTTTTTATCAATAAATATGTAATGGCGTGATGCCAACCATCTTCTTTCTAACTCACTCTTAAATTAAGGGGAAGCTGGCTACCTGTTTCAGAGATACAAACATGTCCATCTGTTCTTGTGCTGCAATATTTTACAAAAGTTCAGTCACATTCCCAGGGTCAGAAAATCCCATTATACTTTATTTTACCTGTGCATAAATGATTTGAAAGGAACAAGCAGTAAGATAGGCAAGTTTGCTGATGAATCTAATGGCATTAGATTGGTTGAATAAAAAAGGACTTTGAAAAATTCCAGTCAGATCTTTCCCGTCTGAGTCAATAAATTCTAACAATAAATTCTAACAATAAATCCTGTTCCATATAAATAATTGTAAAATGATAAATATGGAATAATATATAAAGCTGATGAAAGAGACAAACAAAACTGTTAATTTCTGTTTTATTTATTTTTTCATTTCTTCAGCATTGCTTTTCTTTCAGGCTATTCTTGCATCAGTTCACTATTTTTAAAAAATACATTAAAATTGGAGACATTATTGTAACAAATGTCCGATGATAACTGGAAGTGAAGATGTCACTTTTTACACACAGTTTTTCTGCCTCTATAAAAAAAAATATTCCAGACCACATGAAGCTAAGAGTTATTGTACTGTGTCTTGGTCTACATGGAATAAATAGAAGTCTGTCTGAGACATCCTCTATGAAGGAAATAGATATATTCCATACAAAATGAACAGGGAATCCTTGAAAAAAATTAAGAGCGGCCGAAAATGAGCTACTCTTTTGAATATTCCAGCCAGAGGACCGGCAAATCTGGTGTTCATGATGGGGAAAAAGGGAAGAATTTTGAGTGGCGGGAGCAAGAGGGAGGGGAAGACCTTTATTTGAGATCATGGCAACTTCATAGACTCAGTTAGCAGACAGAGTTTAACCTGAAGATACTCCAGCCTGGTGTTAGACTTCAATTGGCAGAACAGGACTGGAACCAGTTAGGCATATTCACAAGAATGTAAGAACTCCTGAATAACTGCAACTTTGCATATGCTGATCAATATCAGTTAACTGTTGTACTCCACCCTTTGGTAACATGAATGTTGGGAAGTAACAAGTGACATTTAACACAAATACATTTTCCTGAAGAAAAAGCTACAGTCACCATGGTAATGCCAGAGCAAAATATTTCACATTTATTTAAAGGGAACAAAAGGCTATTCTTACACGTTGATAAATTTATTAGAGCAGCAAAATACCATTTATTCATTTATTTCATAGTATCATAGAGTTAGAAATTACCTTAGAGTTTAACTAGTCTAGGTTATATATTCACCCTTTGCTTCCTATTCTTCCACACTGTTATGTGCACATATACATCCGTATAACATCAGTAGGATACAGGTATGAGGAGAGACACAGAACGCAGAGTCAAATAGCCACAATAATTCAAAAACTATCCTATGGGTTTTTCCATCCTTCAACATTTTTTTCTTTAATTTCCTTCCATTTATCATACTTTTTATATAGTTTTACAAATACATTGGAGACAAAAATATTCAAGTTGTATCCTCTAATAATTCATTCCAACTTCAGTAAATCAGAAATTGCCATTTTGTAATTATTTTGTAAATACCCTTTTACTTGTTTAGGTTTTCTCTTTTATTATTTTGATGTCTTTATGTTACTCTGTTGTTGTGAGCTTCCCAGAGTCAGTTGAAGTCAGGTAATATCCACACCGAATAAATAAAGTTCTAACAACTCATTTTTATCTTCTTGTGGTTGTTGTTCATGTACTATTTATTACTGTTATTTTAGTATCTGTTAACCTCCCAAGAGCCCATAAGAATTGAGGCAGTAGATAAATAGCAAAAATAAAGCAACACTTGCAGATTTGAACACAGCAAGAGGTCTCTCTATACTTTTAGCACCCATTTCCATCTAACACACATTACAAAGAACACAGTGGTGTCATAGATAACTGAGGTTCCTGTTTCTCAAATCAGGGCCAAATACACAGCTGCTTTTAGAGAAACTTTCAGATAGCATAGTCAAGGCTTTATGACATAACATCACTATGTCAGTAAGATAAGCGACAAATAAATTTAATTAATAAATAACATGACATACAAAAAGACTGATTTCTAAATTTTCCAGAGATTGAAGAATCCCTGATTCAATTTTTTTTGCATTATTTTAGCACTAAAATAGTCTCAGAATTTTTCCAGCTGCTACAACTAGTCACATACTGACTAGTTCTGCAGTTTCAGAGAATCGCAGCTTTAAATGATGCAATTAATCAGTGATCACTGAATTTCCAGTATTGTATTTCTAGAACATACTTACTTTAAAGCAGTACATTGTAATGATCATAGAACAGTAATTCCAAATAGTTAAAATCTTTACTGTGTACAGAAGTTTAATACTGTAATGGGCATGAATCTGTAAGACAGATATGTCATTCTTCCTAGCTTTTCTGTATTGCCATTGAAATTTCACCTCCCCCCCCCACACAGTTCCCAGAATCTAAATCAATGATTTAAGAAAGGAATTAGAATTAGCAGCTAAACCTACTTAAACAGTCAATTATATTTCAATAGATCTGATTACAAGTAGTTAGATTTTATTGTATGGCTGTTAACACCATTCATCTAAGTACTGAGATTTTTTTCTTTCTTCAATATACTATGTAACTATGGAAACATGCAAACCATTTAGTTCAAATTATACAATACACGTATGCAGACCACAAGTCTCTAAGGAGACATGTTTCTCAGCAAGTTTTGTAAACCTACAAAATTGGTTTCTGTTGAATATATATATTTATGAATTAGGACTGCTTTTCAAGTTATTATTTCAAAAGAGGGACCTATAACAAATTGTTATAATGTGTTGTTCTGTTTAGAATCCCCACAGATCTCTATATATTATAATACAATGCAATAACCCTATATTATATATTTTTTCTTTAACCCTATTTTTTTTTCCTTTTTCTCATTATGTATAATATTGCCAGTCCTATTATATTTATGCCACAATGGCCATAGTTGTATGCACACTGTTTGCTAAAGCACAATGTAATTTTGTTTGCTTTCAATTTAGCAGATTGGGCAAACCCAGTCATCTGTGTCTCAAAGGTGCTTTTTCAAGAGGCAACTGGACTTCTTATTTTTAATTTGAAGACGTTTCGCTTCTCATCCAAGAAGCTTCTTCAGCTGTGACTGGATGATGGGGAATGGAAGGATTTATATTCCTTGCAGACAGCTGGTCATTTGCATTCTTTTAGAGAGTCATTGAGGCCACTTGGAGGTTTATCTGTGTCCTCAGGCTCACCTGAGTGGTGCAAATGGGTGTGGAGCCTTCTTAGAACTGTTGAAAAACTCTGTTGTAGACTGGAAATAGATGATGTCATATCCTTCCTCCTCTGTTGAGAGAGAGCTGTTCAGTTTTGACATAGATGGCCTCTTTGACCCCAAGTGTCCTCAACAACTGTCTAAAAGAATGCAAAAGACCAGCTGTCTGCAAGGAATATAAATCCTTCCATTCCCCATCATCCAGTCACAGCTGAAGAAGCTTCTTGGATGAGAAGCGAAACGTCTTCAAAGAAAAACAAGAAAATCCAGTTGCCTCTTGAAAAAGTACCTTTGAGACAACCATGACTTGGATGACTGAGAATCTCCATAGACATCCAGTCATCTGTGGTTTATTCAATAAGCTGTGGTTAATTGCAGTGTGTCCTTGATCCTATCAAAGGCTACCAGTATCAAGGAAATGTGCAAAATGTTTACATCAAGGCATGACAGAAGTTTTTTGCATATTACACTGGAGAAGAATTTGGTATATCAATATCACTGATAGAGATAACTGTGATTTATAGTACATCCTCTGTTCAACTGGTTAAAAGTAAATGTTTGTTAGCATCCATCAATTGGTGTTCTAATTTGATGAATTAGGACTAGGATACATCTATTTCTTAGTGTTGGCACAGTCTTAATTTCCATGGAAACAATCTAACCAGCAAGCTTCCTTCCATAAAGACACGGCCTACGCTGCATAAACGTCATAGGAAGGAGCAGCAGATAACCTTGACTTTCATTTTTCTTATTACAATGAATGTAAATAAAAGCCGGCCAGCTGCTGTACAGATAGAAAAGGCCTCAAAGGATATAACTGTGAAGAATAATAAGTCAAGTACATGTATTAAGTCTTCCTTCTTATAAAAATAATTCATTATAAATACTAATGAATTAGATTAAAGGTCATAGTAGACTGAGTGCTCTGAAAAATGTGTAGGATTACTCCCACATGCCAACCCGATATTTCATTTAAAATGCTATAAATTGATACTGATTCAAAAGTAATAGACAGAAGTGTAATTCAAGTGCAATTTAGTGGTACTTAATGCTGGATAAATAAGTAGAGGATCCAGTTTTGCATTTACATTGTAAATAGCACTTAGTGAGGTAACTTCTTTTTCTTTTTCTGAGCTAGCACAGCCAACTCCTGGACTATTGCCCCACTAGTCAATTATCGTTGTGCTTGGTGTCATGCACATAATGCATATAGAGGAGCTAGACTGAGGTCACACAATAACATCTTGGCTTTTCTGACTTTAGTCTCAACAGCCTTGGTCATATGACAGTAATGAAGACAGGCTATATATCACTCCACAATGGTTGAGTGGTATCAGAGAATGCTATAAATGACTTATGGGAAAATAATCTACATGTCTGAGGGGAGATTATAGCTGAAGTAAAATAGTCTAGAGTACCCTCCTTCTTCTATGAAAAAGAACTTGGGAAATATCAAAACTAATGAAGAAGCCAGAATGTAACAAGGAAAGGAAAGTAAGCTAAGAAGCTTTACAATAACAGATATGGGTGCCATACATTGGGCTTCATAGAACATTCCAGCTAACATTCTACAAACAAGATTTCCTTGGGATTTATAAGAAATTTAAGTATTTTTCTTCATTTTCATAATAGCCTTCCTCAGTTCCTTTTAAAGAGAAACAGTAATTGGCCAAATTAATGAAATATGAAGCCATCAGTGGCTGTTAAATACAGAACCATTGAATTCAAAGTTTGCTGGAACCCATAGCAGGGGGGAGGGGGGTAACTGCCTTCAAAATGAAATAACAATGAAATAAAAATAAAACAAAACTCTTTTAACCATAAATATTAAAATGCAAGCATTCAATGTGCAAGGAGATCATTGCAGAGCTATCCAGATCACATAATACAGCAATTTGCAAATTAATTTTAAAAGTAAACTATTTAAAAAATACAATATATTTGGACAAATCACAAGGTGATTCTGAACTGCACGCCTGAAGAATCCTTTGCCCAAAATAATGTAAAATACAAGGAGGGAGTTCAAAATATTGTACATTACAAGAAAAGTTTTAAGAAGAAACATCTTCATAAATATAACCTGAGATATTCAATTCCAAAATTTATACAGAGAGAAAAAAATGAGACTATGCACAGCACAGAAATCAAAATGAAAATCTACTGCAAATTCCTGGCTATACATATTCCCCTATTTCTACAGAAACAGATTATATCCTGAAGTAAAGGATTCTCTGCTTAAATTTTCTGGCCTTCTCCAGAGTTTTGGAGATTCCCATTTTAATCTGAAGTTGCTGGGTATGCCCATTCGTCACTCAGCCTCTCCCCACAGGTATATCGTGACCTTGGAAAAGAGCAAGCCTAGTATTTCTCAATCTTGGCAACTTTAGGATGTGTAGCCTTCATCTCCCAGAATTTCCCAGCCAGCACGACTAAGCCTTTTCTATTTCCAACAGAGGAAAAAGCTGGGCTGTTATGACTCTGCACATGGCAATAGACCATCTCTCACTTATAGTGACGGAAAAAGAGATACAGAATCTGAATCAACAGTGACTGAATGTTCAGAAAGTATTTTTCAGCCTAGTCAGGATAAGAAACTGAACTTTAAAATGTTTAAATTTAGGCTAAGTTGCTCAGTGTCAAAACTAAAACACAACAATTATTGTCCTAATAAAGGAAAAGCAAAAAGTACACAACTTAACATTGAAGATGGAGTCAGGTTGGCCTGTACTTAACAATCCACCTAATTTCTGCCTTCAAAGAAATCAGCAGGTAAATAAACTAAATAATACATATGAATCAGTAGCAACAGAGGAGCTGAATGAACAGGCTAATTGCTGCAACTTTCTGTCTTCAAGCACAGCACTTTAAAAAAAAGCAGCATAATTTTCATTATTTACAAGAGCTGAAGCAACTGACTGTAGCATTATTAAAATGATTCCACAATGTTCCTAATTCAAATAATCCTATAAGTCACAGAGGGATGCCAAGGTAAATTTAGTTCAACTCAAAGTGCATAGGAGACCAATAGGATATTTGCTCAAGTATTGTATTCTGAAAGAGCATGGCACGTGCTTCGGTCTTATTTTATGCTTTGAAAGGAAAAATAGAAAAATATATTTTTCTGTTTCTAGGGGCTGGAGAAGTACGGAGATTCCTAAAGTTGCACTTCCCCAACTCAATAGTTCTTTTTCAGCTGCCACCATGCTTAATCCATCTATTGTGGCCACTCCTTGCCAAGGCTTTTTCTGTTTCTGTTTTCTTACCCACCTGCTTGGGCCCTGAGCAACCAGAACAGGAGAATCCACTCTTGGACACCTGCACCTTGGAGAACTGTCAGAATTTCTGCACCCGTAAGAGCTCCCCTATGCAATGAACCGCTGAACTGAATGGAAGAATTTCTCAGCAAGACTCTTTGAATCTCACCCACCATGGCTGGCGTACATGGTTATATTTATTTATTTTCATATCCCCCCCCCACCATAATGACTCTGGTCAGCTACAAACGAGTCAAATTCCAACATAACGTAAATTATGTTTATAATCATCAACCAAGGCAAAACCATAAATATTCATCAATATAATCATCCCATGGGTTCTGGCAAACATCCTGTCCAACATGCTTGGTTACACATCCACATCTTCAAGACCTTACAAAAAGCCAACAAGGTCAGGGCCAGCCTAATCTCCAGGAGGAGGATGGTTGAAGGAGCAGGCAATACTACAGAAAAGTCTCTCTTCCAAGGTCCTGCCAGATGGCACTCTTTAATAGACAAAATCCTCTTTAATGCCTCTCCTGCAGGCAATCTCTCAAATAAATAGTTTAAGCAAGCTTCAAAACAGGTTTTTGTTTTTTGTTTTTTTTAAAGGATGCTGTTCTAACAAGAAAACACCTCCAGGCTAAGATTCATCATCCAGATTCAATCATGGTTTTAAAAAAAATACTTTCAGCTTGGTTAGTCCATGAGTTTTGTATCTCTTTCAATATAGTGTATAGTGGAGGTAATGACTTCTTAATAACTGAAACTCAAGTGATTTCTTTTCATTAGTGGTGGCCTCTATTATTGCTTCTACTGTGAATCTCTAAAGTGAGTCTCTGTGTACCAGAGACTCACTTTAAACTTCCCGAAGCAGATGCAGTACATGGGAAAAGCAAAAAAGAAATAAAAGCTTTGAATACCTTGGCCTCCATTACATATATTAAGCAATAACTCCGAGGACAAATAAACAAATGTGAGCTTTCAAGTACAGAAAAAACAATAACTTTGGCCAGAAAGAAGAAAATTAAGTTTTTTAGAACAGTAGCCAAAGAAGCACTTCTATTTATGAATTCAGTATATATATACAATATTATTAAGTATGTTACTTAGCATTAGATTAACCCACAATTCACCATTTTTTATGCTCTACTTAATTAGCAAAAGAGGTATACAATATGTACATAGATTCTTCTTGCTGAAACAAAAAAATTACACAAATTTTAAATTGCCAATACACCCCAAGGTTTTGAAATCTTTAATGGGCCTGTTTACCAAACCAACAAAGATTTGTTAAACACCTTGGATTATCTCTGCAGAAGAACAGGTCTCAAGGTCCCTAGAAAGGAAGAAAAGCCCTTTGAATCAATTTAGCTGATTATACCACTGAATGCAAATACTTGTCAATACATGTTGAAGAAATGTCCCTTAACTTACCAATCTCATTACAACAAAAATAAATTTACTGATGTTTTTCACCTCTCTTCCCTGCCTTCCCCTCCAACTGTGGATTGATTCACACAATGATTTTGGCTAAGGAGGGAAATGCACTGCATGATGATCATCACTGTATTATTGTATACAGAGATGAAACAAATATAATCCATCGGAAAAGAGGAGGGATTGAAATAAATGTTATATTTACATTACATAAGTCAGTTTGCAGTTCTCCAGGAAGAATTTCTATAGCAGCCACTTTTCAGCAAGGGACATTAGTGACAGTAGCTATCATCTTCTCCTCCAGCATCTCATTTTGTGCAATTTCTCAAAGCTTTCAACAACTGAGGAGTTTTGCTGATAGTCATTTTAGAGCCTCTTTACTGAAAAGAGGTGATGCTCAGATGTTTTAGCCCTCTACAATTGTCATCTTGCTTTGTTTTTAATAACACATAGACAGCGACATGCATGCATATAAAAAAGCAAGTTGATTTGTTTTGACATTTGGTGACCGGTCGCAATAGGCCGATGCTAAAGCTGACCATTTTTTCCTCTTGATTGCATTGCACTGAAGGCATGTGTGAACCCCTGAAAGGCTAAATTTGGGATACCTTTGGAACTATTTATTTACAGAAAATTGCTTCGAACAAAACTGATCTTAGACTCAGAGGCAGCTATGTCCCTGTGCTGATTAGAAATCAGTGTGTGACTCAGAGCAAAATAAAGGGGGTCCACATGACAGCATAATTGCTTGAGCTCAGGAGAAAGCTGTATATCTGAGATCTGGAAATTATAACTTCCAGATATTGCTCTATTACTGCCCAGAAGCTTCAGCCAACAAGTCTTCTGGCAGCCATATTTCAACAACATCTGGGGATTACAGGCTTCTTTCCTCTGCATTATTTGATTGCCGCATGTTTCTACAATGACTGCAGCAATGGTCTATATTTGATGTTCAAATTATTTATATATTTTTTTTAAAAAACAATTCTTGTTGCCATTTCACTGCTTTCAAGTTACAGACAAGCCTCCATGGGAGGGTCAAAATGGATGCAGGGCTTCCACTGTATGAGTGTGGCCACCATCTAGACGTTTGCAAAGATGGTAGTTGCTTATTTTGTTTCTGTTAGATTTGGTATCTAATGATACACTTCCTCTGAAGATAGAAAATCAATTCTTACCTATTATTGGTAATAATCACCTGAACCATACAATGGATGAACTAATAGTGGATAATAGAAGTAAGCCTAAGGTAGAGCCAACTGGGAAAGTCAGAACAGCAATCCTCAAAATGTGGTCTGGAGACCACGGGGACATTCCACAGGAAGTCAGAAGTCACTCCTGATCCTACAGCTTTTTTGCCCACCTGTGGTCATTCTGTTTCTCTGTTTAGGTTTAAGTAAGGAAACATCTCTGAAATCATGATCCAGCAGGGCACAGGTTGTTTAATACGTAACAAAAACAGTGGCTCACTCAGCCTGTCCCTACCACATGTACAGAAAAACCATTGGCAATTGGGTTTGTGCCAGTAGATGATGCTAGGTGGGAATCCACCAATGACTGCCTGGATTGCATTCTTGACTGCATTGCACTGAAGGGACCACTGACCAGCCTTGTTACAACAGCACAGAAAAAGTAAGCAGTGGTTTCAGTATTGACAATATCCTCTTGAGTAAAGAGGAAGACACAGTAATATCACTGTGAGGAAGAGCCCTTCAGATGTTCCAGCAAAACACTAGTAGGCTATGAGTTGCATTTGGCAGTTTTCCCCCCCAATGTAATAACAGTCACAACACATTTTGTTTCCCTTCTAACCTGACAATTAGAACAATTAAGCAGTGGAACAACCTGCCTCCAGAAGCTGTGGATGCTCCAACACTGGAAGTTTTAAAGAAGAGATTGTACAGCCATTTGTCTGAAATGGTATAGGGTTTCCTGCCTGAGCAGGGGGTTGGACTAGATGACCTCCAAGGTCCCTTCCAACTTTATTATTATCATTACTATTATTATTATTATTATTATTATTATTATTATTATTATTATTATTATTATTATTATTATTATTACTTCAAGCTTTGTATGTTCCTCCCTCTTCTCTTGCAACAGCATCCCTGTTCCCTGTCCTTCATTCCCTTCCAATTTCGGAATGGATTTCAGGTCAGGGGTATGTGAACTTTGCACAGAAACTTCATGCTTGAATGCTCCCCCTATGAAAGGCAAGGATGGTATATTTAATCAACAAAATCCCCATTCAGGCTCATACAGCACCCTGGGGCTTTTGCATTCAGCATCCTTGTGCATCAAACTGATAAACATGTGTGGAAAGAGTTTGCAAAGAAAGCGTTGTGTAACTCACACTTTGGGAAATGCCATGGAAGGAATGGGAAAAATCAGGATGGAAAAAAGAGAGGGGAAAAAAAATCTGAAAACCAAAGTTAGCATTAATGAAGTCATTAAATAAAAAACATTCTCTTCTTAATCATCAATCATTTTTAAATGATACATTTGCTGAACAGGTTCTTGCTTAATTTTCTAATTTCATGTATTCTGGGTAAATTTTAAGCTGAGCAAAGGTGGTTAAGAAACACCTTTGTTTTGTTTTGTTTTTTAAACATACTAGACCAGTGATGGCAAACCTTTTAGAGACTGAGTGCCCAAACTGCAACCCAAAACCCACTTATATATTGTTGGGTGCCGGGTGGGTATGGCCAATTGGATGGGCGTGGCTGCGGTGGTAACAGCAGACTGGGTGGGACTAAAAAGTTCAATCAATCAATTCCAACTTTGCGAGATCTTTTTTTTCCCTGCAAGTTGAAATTGACTGATTGATTGAATTATTTTTTTTTGCACACGGCGGTGGAGGCCTAAAGCAAAAAGGATTTATAAAACCCAGCTGAAGGCCTAGGACTGGGGCAACAGCGTGCATGCCCACAGAGAGGGCTCTGCGTGCCACCTGTGGCACACGTGCCATAGGTTCGCCACCATGGTACTAGACTGTGCGGAAATGGACAGACTTACTTTAAGATTGAAAGAAAAAGAAGAAACAGAGCAATTTCAAACTTGGGACCTATTTTATCAATGGTTAGAGAAAAGACTTAGGGATTAGGAATTTAATTTGTATTAGTAAATAAGATACTCAGACAACACATTTTGTTGAATGATTACTATTGAATTCTATAACAAATTAATAAATAAAACTTTATATAAAAAAAGAAAAGAAATGGGTGTTTGGGGGGTTTACTTCTTTTTCCAAAACACTAAATGGAGGGGGAAAAAATTCCTTGTTCTCTGCCAGAAGCATTGATCTCCCCTGTTATTTATTATCATCTAAATACCAGCAACTCACAAAAGAAAGATAAGCGATACATTGAAGCTAAAATAAAAGTAGAAATAAACTAGAAAAGTGACAATAGGGATAAAGCTAGAATCATAAAACTCCCAGCAGCAGGAATATTTTTACCTGCCACTTAAAATGGGAGTACTTCTATTGAAAAACCAACTTGTTAGACCACCACTCCCCTTTTGTCTACTACTATAAGCTGCTATGCAAAAAAAAAAGTAAATGGGAAACACATATAGTACACAACAAATCCTCAATCTCCAGGATTATCTTGATTTATAAAAATGCCTCACATTTTTTGTCATCAAAAAATTAAAATGGCCTAATATTTTATTTAAAGTGTGTCCACCTATTCCCCCCTCCCCCAAAGGCCATGATGAACATAGGTAATAGAAAAGATCTGGAAAGAAAAGACAGGTTGGAGCAACAGTTTGTCATCTGGTGACTGATTTGCAGCTATTTTGTGTCCACCAGTGCTTCTTTCTCTAGAGAAGGAATTCACTAATGTTGGAATTTCTATGATCGCTTAAACAAAATATCTAAGAAGTACAGAGCCACTTTATATACTCTTTGTTTTGCTGCTCCATAATAGGATAGATTGCCCTGAGAATTTGATCAACTTGGATAACAAATCTTGGGATTCCAATAAGCAACTCCATCCTTAGCTGACATGAATTTTCTAGCTTGCAAAAATCACAGGCATCACATTCTGTATTCAGGGTTTCCTTGCCTTTAATCTGTGTGCAATTTACATAATACACAAATATGGGAAATTATGACGTCTGTTCTAGCCTTATTACTGTTGCTTGATTCTCTAACTAAAATCTTTATGTAAAACACTACGTGCAAGCCATGACTGATTTCTTTAATCTTTGCCAGGGAAAGTCTCTCAGATGTACGTCAATTTGAAATGGCTTTTATAGAAACAAACACAAGAGACAAATAAATGTTTTCTTTGCCATTTGTAGGAGAAAGTAAGGATTATTTTTCTTGGTGTTTTTTTTTTAAAAAAAGCCTTTCTTTTTTTGTAAAAAAAAATAGGAGGGAAACAAGGTTATTTACTTGAGACCTTCTAAAGAGTGTTCACTTTCCCTTTGGTTGCTGTCTCATAAGCTAAGAAAGTTACCACAATAGGATGTAATGGTCAACTACAACTTTCAAACTTAGTAATGGTGGCAGCAGGTAACTAATATGAGTTGAAGTCCAAATATATGGAAGAAATGGCGGTGACCCTTTAAATACACCAATCTATTGCTGGACCTATGAAGAATTTTGCTTTGTAGAACTCCCATACTATGGTGAATTATCAGTGCTATAACTTGGAGCAACTCAGTGGAATATGACCAGATCATGAAATGGCTCCTCCCATGTAAATTATTTTTGCCCGAAGGATTATAAAAGATTTCAGTTTATAATGATAATTCTTTGGCAAATTATATGACTTTCTTAGGTTGATAAGAATATATAAGTACATAGCAGAACTTTTACGCTACAGAGGAAATTTAATTGTACGATTATAAAGGGTACAGAATTAACCTCTGCAAGGTGATATGAACAATGGGAAGAAGCAAGACATCCCAGTACAGGAAAAGTTATTGGCTCTTTCTTAGATTGAAGAATGAAAGTAAATGGTGACTGATGGATGAGTATCCAGGTACTTTGTATCTCTTTATTTTGAATACACGGTTTAAGCGTATTCATATAAAGCATGTGTATCTGCTTCATATTTTATTTGTGTTTTGAGCATGTGGTTTAAGCATAAATCTATTCATAGGCACCATAGGAAAAAATGAACATTATGTTAATATTGACTTGATGAGAGACCAAGAGGGGCCTGCTAAAATTAGGTGCTGATATAAGAATGAGAGATTCTGAATGTGGAACAGGCTAGTTTTTACTCTGTCAACAATGTTTCTTCATAAAATAAAATTGCCACGGATGAAAAGGATATTGAAAAAAATGAGAATGAAGTCAAAACAATTACAGGAAGAGAAAGTATGAGTTCTGCATGACAAAAATAGATAAATTTCCCAATAGAATGAATGGTAAGTGGGCTGTGGAAAATGCTTGAAGCAGCAAGAAAAAAATATATTCCAGAGATCCACAGAAGCATATGGAGCAATGCTAATGGGAATTAGAAAGAGCAGAAAGAAACTTATTGCATTTTGTAAATCTAATTAAACTATATGATAAAGTAAATAGTCTTGAATTATGGGAAGTTGTGCACAAATTTGAAGCTGATGGTTGTTTCTGAATGTGGTAAGTTGCTTATTGATGGAAGCAATGAATGCATGAGTTGAGAGATGGGAGTAAGACAAAGAAATGTAATGTTTCATTGATTGTTCAATGGCTTTATGGTTAAATATAAAAGGAATGCTAGTGATGATGTTAAAGATATGTTAGTTGGTAACATGAATCCACATGTGTTGTTCAGCAACTGTTAGATTATATGATGCAATAAAAAGTATGAATCTGAAAATCAATACATCAAGGTTTGATAATATTTGACAAGAGAAACAATATAATTTGTACATAAATGGCATCTGGAACAAATAAATGAATTAGAAGAAACTATTAACATGGGGAAACAGAAAAATGTTATGATATGCAAATCTTGCTAGGAAGGCTCTGGACACTGTATAGTCCAGGGGTAGGCAACCCAAAAAACTAAAAGAGCCACTTGGACACATTTCCCACTGAAAAGAAAACACTTGGAGCCGCAAAACCCTTTTGATATCTAAAATGAAGATAACACTGCATATATCCTTTTTTACCTTTAATGTGTGTGTGTGTGTGTGTAAAATAAAGGTAAAAAAGGATATATGCAGTGTTATCTTCATTTTAGATATCAAAAGGGTCTCTCTCTCTGTCTCTCTTTCCTCTCTCTTTCCTCTCCCTCTTTCTCTCCCTTTCTTTCTCTCCCTCTTTCCTCACTTTTTCCTTTTCCTCTCCCCCTCTCTTTTCTCTCTCTTTCCTCTCCCTCTTTCTCTTTCCTCTCTCTTTCCTCTTTCTCTTTCCTTTCTCTCTTTCCTCTCTTTCTCTCTCTTTCCTCTCTCTTCTCTCTCTTTCTCTTTCCTCTTTGTCTTTCCTCTTTCTCTCTTTCCTCTAACTTTCTCTCTCTTTCTTCTCTTTCTCTATCTCTCTTTCTCTTTACCTCTCTTTCTCTTCTCTTTCCTCTTTCTCTATTTCCTCTAACTTTCTCTCTCTCTCTTTCCTCTCTTTCTCTGTCTCTCTCTTTCTCTTTCCTCTTTCTCTTTCCGCTCTTTCTTTCCTCTTTTTCTCTTTCCTCTGTCTTTCTCTTTCCTCTCTCTCTCTTTTCTCAATCTTTTTTCTCTTTCCTCTTTTTCTCTTTCCTCTTTTTCTCTCTTTCCTCTCTCTTTCTCTTTCCTCTCTTTCTCTTTCCTCTCCCTTTCTCTCTCCCTCTTTCCTCTCTTTTTCTGTCTCTCTCTTTCCTCTTTCTCTCTTTCCTCTTTCTCTTTCTCTCTCTTTCCCTTCTTTCTCTTTCCTCTTTCTCTCACTCTCTTTCCTCTCTTTCTCACTCTTTCCTCTCTCTTCTCTCTTTCTCTTTCCTCTCTCTCTTTCTCTAACTTTCTGTCTCTTTCCTCTCTTTCTGTCTCTTTCTCTTTCCTCTATTTCTCTCTTTCCTCTCTCTTTTCTCTTTTTCTCTTTCCTCTCTTTCTCTTTTTCTTCTCTTTCTCTTTCCTCTTTCTCTCTTTCCTCTCTATCTTTCTTTCTCTCTTTCCTCTTTCTCTTCTCTTTCTCTTTCCTCTTTCTTTCCTCTAACATTCTCTCTCACTTTCCTCTCTTTCTCTGTCTCTCTCTCTTTTTCTTTCCTCTTTCTTTCCTCTTTTTCTCTTTCCTCTCTCTTTCTATTTCCTCTCTCTTTTCTCAATCTTTTTTCTCTTTCCTTTTTCTCTTTCCTCTCTCCTCTCTTTCTTTCTCTCTTTCCTCTCTTTCTCTTTCCTCTCCCTTTCTCTCTCCCTCTTTCCTCTCTTTTTCTCTGTCTCTCTCTTTTCTCTTTCTCTTTCCTCTCTCTCTTCTCTCTTTCTTTCCTTTCTCTCTCTTTCTCTCTCCTCTATCTCCCTTTCCTCTTTCTCTCTTTCTCTTTCCCTCTTTCCTCTCTCTTTCTCTTTGTTTCTCTTTCCTATTTCTCTTTCCTCTCCCTCTTTCTCTTCTCTCTCTCTTTCTCTTTCCTCTTTCTCTCTTCCCACTTTCTCTCTTTTCTCAATCTTTTTTCTCTTTCCTCTCCACTCTCTCTTTCTTTCTCTTTCTCTCACTTTCCTCTCCCTCTTTCCTCTTTTTCTTTTTCCTCTCCCCCTCTCTCTTTCTCTCTCTTTCCTCTCCCCCTTTCCTTCCTCTCTCTCTCTTTCTCTTTCCTCTCTTTCCTCTCTTTCTCTCTTTCTCTTTCCTCTTTCTCTCTCTCTCTCTCCCTGTTTTTTCTTTTTCTCTTTCCTCTCCCTCTCTTTCTCTCTCTTTCTCTTCTTTCTCTTTTCTTCTCTCTCTTTCCCTCTTTCCTCTTTCTCTTCGTTCTTTCCTCTTTCTCTCTTTCCACTAACATTCTCTCTCTCTTTTATCTCTTTCTATGTCTCTCTCTTTCTCTTTCCTCTTTCTTTCCTTTTTCTCTTTCCCCTCTCTCTCTTTTCTCAATCTTTTTTCTCTTTCCTCTTTTTCTCTTTCCTCTTTTTCTCTTTCCTCTTCTCTCTCTTTCTTTCTCTCTTTCCTCTCTTTCTCTCTCTATCCTCCCTTTCTCTCCCTCTTTCTCTCTCTCCCTCTTTCCTCTTTTTCTCTTTCCTCTCCCCCTCTCTCTCTTCTCTCTTTCTCTTTCGTCTTTCTCTTTCCTCTCTTTCTCTCTCTCTTTCTTTCTTTCCTCTTTCCTCTTTCTCTCTTTCCTCTCTCTCTCTTTCTTTCCTCTTTCTCTTTCTTTTTCTCTCTTTCTCTTCTCTTTCTCTTTCCTCTTTCTCTTCTTTCTCCTTCCTCTTTCTTTCCTTTCTCTTTCTCTTTCTTTCTCTTTCCTCTTTCTCTTTCCTCTTTCCTCTCTCTTTTCTCAATCTTTTTTCTCTTTCCTCTTTTTCTCTTTCCTCTCCCCTCTTTTTCTTTCTCTCTTTCTTCTTTCCTCTCCCTCTTTCTCTCCATCTTTCGCTCTCCCTTTCCTCTTTTTCTTTCCTCTCCCCTCTTTCCCTCTTTCCTCTCCCTCTTTCTCTTTCCTCTCTTTCCTTTCTTTCTCTCATTCCTCTCTTTCTCTCTCTCTTTCCTCTTTCTCTCTCATTCCTCTCTCTCTTCTCTCTCTTTATCTTTCCTCTCTCTCTCTCTCTTTCCTCTTTCTCTTTCCTCTTTCTCTCTTTCCTCTCTCTTTCTCTCTCTCTCTCCTTCTCTTTCCTCTTTCTTTCTTTCCTCTCTCTTTCTCTCTCTTTCTCTTCTCATTCTCTTTCCTCTTTCTCTCTTTCCTCTCTCTGTTTCTCTCTCTTATTGGTGTAAACTCATTTTCATTATGTTTTCTCTCATACCTTTAATTTCTTTGGCTTACTATTTCTTATTCCTTTTCTGAACTCTGCTTATGATTGGAATGGAGGTATGTGTGATTTAACATATTTATACATTATTCCCCATTAAAAATTACACACATAGTTACAACTATAAATTCAAACAGTATTAATACCTTAAGACATTTGATACAATCATAACACAAAACAAAATCATTTAAGATTAACATTAAAACAATGAGAAAGTAAAAGCAGCAATAAACTACAGTAGTTGCACAGCAATACAGTAGTAACATATTATTAAAAGGCCCCAAAGGGTAAAATTGTGTTTGCCTGGTGCCAAAAAGAAAACAAGGATGGCTTTTCCCCAAGTGCTGGGATAAGATTGGATAATTGCACTTTAGAAGCTGACTTGGTGCCAGATTTTTATTGTTTTTAATGTTTTAATCTGTTCAGCTTTATAGTTTTAATATGATTTTGTAAGTTGTTTTAATTTTTGATTGGGAACTGCCTAGAGTTGGTTAGAAGATGGGCGCCTATACAAATGTTTTAAATAATTAAATAACCCTACCTCACATAGTTTGTGATAGGCAAATGAAGGAGAGGAATAGCCACTTTTCATTATAGAGGTTAGATATATTTAGCATTAGAACTGAGGTTACTTGAAGGAATACATGTAATCATCAGATTATTATCATCATTCAGTGACCGTTCAAATTACAATATCACTGAATGAGTGCTCCTTAGGACAAGTCCTCAGGTTATGGCCATCAGAGCACCCCTTCTGTCATGCGATCATGATTTAGGTTCTTGACAATCATCTCGCACTTACGACAGTTGCAGCCTCCCACAGTCATGTGATCACCATTTGCAACCCTCCTTGCCAGCTTCCCACAAGCAAAGCCAATGGGGAAGCCAGAAGGAAGGTTCTTCTTAAAAACCTTCAGTGTTGAGCACCCACAACCTCTGGAACTGTTCCTCTGAATAATTGTTCTAACTGTCAGGACATTTCTCCTTAGTTCTAGGTTGGTTTTCTCCTTGATTAGTTTCTATCCATTGCTTCTTGTCCTGCCTTCAGGTGCTTTGTAGAATAGCTTGACTCCCTCTTCTTTGTGGAAACCCCCGAGATATTGGAACACAGCTATCATGTCACCCCTAGTCCTTCTTTTCATTAAACTACTAGACTGTAAGTTATTCCCAACATTTTTCTCCTGAGGACCCCTGCTGTAAAGTATAAGTTTCCAGGGACCTTGTACACCAAACATGTCAAACTCGCAACGTCACATGACGTCGCACAACGTATCGGAACTTTTTCCCCATTGCCAGCAATGGGGTGGGTGCGGTTTCCTCGTGAGTTGGCAGTTTGACACCCCTGTTGTACACTATAGCAGCCTCTGCCAGCCCTCCAAGGTGTGCACCTACTCGCAGCACTCCCCAATCACGTTCCATAGTGCACCCACCCATAGCACAACTTGTTAGATTGCCCATGCTCTGTAGCATCCATCCATGGTCCCCGCTGGCCTACTTGCAGCCTCCACCACCACTCTGTAGCACCTACCTCCAGCCCCCACCAGCCTCCCCATAGTCCCCACCAATCTATCTGGACTCCATAGTGCCAGCCTGTGATACCCCAGCCCACCCATGTCATCTGTTCTTCGCTCCTTGCCTGGGATTCCTGCCTCTTGCATAAATAGGAACATTGAAAGGTAACAAAAAGCAGAATTTGGGGAGTACCATGCAAATTGGAAGATCCACATTCTTATGTTAGCTCCAATATCCACAAATGGAAGACCACTCTGGTGGATTGTCTACTTCTGTAGATTTCAAGTTTGTGCAATTTACTTGGAACTTTATTTTCCTAGGGTAGTTTCACTAACTAGAAAAAAGAAAGGGGGGGAGCAAGTTGGATACGCCACTGAACAATCTCCATATACCAACATTAGATCTGTGCTCAACAGATCACTGAACATGAATTAAAACTCATGTGAGCCAGCCTGGTATGGTTAAGACACCAAGCTAGAAGAAATCCCAAGTTCTAATCCTACTTAGGCACAAAAGACAGCTGAGTGATTCTGGACCAGTTCACTCTCAGCCCTAGAAAGCAGGCAATTAGATAAACAGTTCTGAAATCTTGCCACCAGAAGTCAAATGACTTTTAAAGGCTTTTTTTAAAAATGGCCAGGACGATTTTTTTTTTAGTTTGTTTGTCGCTTATGCTTGCAATTGCACTGCAAACCATGCAGGAATATCCTTTATAATACCATCCCCAGCAGAAACAGAGGCAGGCAGGCAGGCAGGCAGGCAGGGAGAGAGAAGTAGGTTAAATCAGCGCCACGCCAGGCATCTGCTTCTCCTCGCGTTGTTGAGCCTGTCTGGAAATGTACCATCGAAAACCGGAGTGGAGGTATATTAACCAGGCTCGCTGGCAGAGAACGAGGTTGATAAAGACAACCGTGACGCCGGGCACTAGTACAATGCAAATAGTAATCGATTTATTGTTTAATGCGCCCTTTCTATTGGAAGCTTCAGTTATTTCTTACAGCGCCGCACATGGAAGCAGATAGTGATTTCTCGCTACTTTTGAAAGAAACCAGGATGTGACGACAAAACCTTCTGGGACTAGAATTCTTAGTGTTTGAATCTGCTCAGCCCTGGCGAAGGAATTCTGGGAGTTGAAGTCCGTATATCTTAGAAATGCTGGCTTCTAGGATCCGGAGGCTGCGTACTAACGATAATCCCTTCGAAAGAAAAAGCTGCCTTCAGCAGTGTGTGTCATTCTGATTAACTTCATGTGATTTTACTGCGCTGGAAAACCGAACTCACACTTTTACGCGCTCAAATTTTAGACCCGGAAGAAGGTGTCAGTCCGCAAGAACTACGGGAGCTGCCCAGGATCTTTGGAAACATGGCGGCCGCCGTAGTTGTCGCGGCCCAGAGAGTCTGTAATGTCGGCATCCTCAGGACCGCGTGCAGAGGTGAACTCTTTTCTTGCTTTGGCCTGGGCTGAGAAGATTTCCGTGCACAGGCTGGATCGGGGGGCTTCCTCACGTTAGCCTTTCTCCTTCTGGGCCATTCTAGTCTCTGCCCTTGTATATGATCATTTGTATTTGATTGCAGCCATTTATAGCCGCTGAAGTTTCGGTTGCATTTTTAAGAGTAGCAAATCTAATAAAAAATGAGAAGACGGGCTCTGAATTTAATATTTCCTCACAGAAAGTTTATCCACCTTACGTAACTGGGAATAAATCCAATTGTACATAGGGAAGTCAGTTTCTGAATAAATGCACATAAATTGTTCACAAATCGCACCCGTGATTAACTTAACCAATTCTAAGGCTTTGCATAGCCTACTAAACCACAAAATAACTACATAAATTGGCTTGCATAACCCATTTGGCAAACATGATTGGCTAATTTCATTTTAGTCTATCATGAAAAGACAACGGTGGGATTACATTGTAAGTTTGCAAATTTACATATTAGCAATAAAATAAAATCACTTTAGAATTGTTGCATAATTTTGTATTTTACTGTGCAATGTTTGCTTGCATTGCCAGAGCAAGCTAAATTAGAATATTGGACATAGGCACTGATTAAGATGGATTGCTTTCAGAATTTATTGCAGATATAGTTTAACCAATAGTGCTTAGAATAATCGCCTCAAATCGCCTTGGATGGCAAATAAATTTAGTAATAATAAATAAAAATTAAAAACATTTCAAATGCAGAGAGTTTAGCCTTTTCTTGTTTCTTTGTTCTTTTCTGAAATTGTGAATCCTTTTCACTTGATACCAATGTTCACTGATCCCATCTCATACTTTCTCAATAAGTACTGCAGCATTCATTTGTCTCACAGTCATTGCTTTCTATGACATTCCCCTGAAGCAAAGTGTTAGTGGGTAAAACACAAAAATGATAATCTGTAATAGAATTTTGTTGGGTGGGTGTGTCTTGTATGAATTATACCCATTTCTGAACATCCCAACTTTGAGGAGTACTGAGAATGGGCTCCAATTTTTATTCATAGGTAGAAAGTGAAAGGTAATAAGAGATAAGGAAGCTTCTGCTCTCAAGGCTTTTCTTTTTCTGTTCAAAATCATCTCTGCTTCTTGCAGCGAAGAAAATACAGAGTTTGTGCTCCCAGTAAGAGATGCTGAAGGAAATTATTTTCTGTCTAGAGCAGAGATGGACAACTATGGCAACTTTATGACCTGTGGACATGCTAGCTCAGGAATTCTGGGAATTGAAGTCCACAGGTCGTAACATTGCCATATTTTCTTAACCTTGCGTAGCTTACAATGGATAGTATAGCTGGGGAATTCTGAGAGTTGAAGTGCACCCATCTTAAATTTCCCAACATTGAGAAACACAGGTCTAGAGAATTGTCTAGAAAACTGGGGCTGGGAGTATAATATTAAGCAACCAATTATTCTGTAAACTGGCTAGAGAGATGTAGACTCTGTATTGTTTTTCCTGAGTTAATGCTTTATATGCAAATTGGGATAATTTGCTTTAAGATTGGAATATTAATGAGTGAATTGATTAAGTTAATGCATTTAAAATATTTTAATAGATAAAAAGATGTGTTTGATAAGTTGGTGAGCAAAAGCCTAAAGTTGTTGTATTTACTACAATTATCTACAAAAATTATTGATGGCTGAATCGTCTTAAGAAAGGCATCTCTCTTTCTCTTATACACTGTACATATCATCCAAGAAATGTATCCAAATATATCAATATTTCTTGAGATGTAGTGTCTTACTCATAAGTTAATATTTTCAACATTTCAATAATTGGGATATTAACATATAATTTTTCCCCACAGGTTATGCTTTGATTTCAAACCATGGAATTAGTTGCCAGCATGCTGCCTTGGCATGGACTTTTCAGACACATTGCAACATTTCTGCATCATATAATGTGACAGTGCAACAGAGAAGGCAGAGAAGCTTTTTCAATAAATGTAAGTATTTGGAAGTTTCTAATCAACCCTGCAGCCTATAATTTTACTGCTATGTTAATTAGATTCACACCCCATCTTTCTACTTTTATAAACATTGAAGGCAGCTTACCATATTTAAAACCAAAATATAAAGTGAAATTAAAATCTATTAATAATGAAAATCTTGGTGAAAACTTTTGATTCCATAGCCTTGAAGCTACACAAAAGAGAAGGCCTTTTCCCACATGTCAGATAAATAAGCTTCTGATAGCAAACACATCTCTTGTTAATCTAACTTATTAGTCAGGTTCATAGCAGGAGAGACATTTACTTGGTAAGGCAACTATCCCATAAGTTGTTTAGGGCTATAAAATCACCATTATTGCCTTAATTTTTAGATGATAGGTAGCTAGGTAATTTGAGCAGAGTTTTAATTTACTCCAGTTATATTTTTGGACACTTTGCAAGGGTATATCAAGACGGCTGTTCACTAAAGTGTGTATAACTTCCATTAAAGCTGCCTGGCTAAAGAAAGCTTATAGCTGACACATTAGCCATATTGTGCAAATATGCCACTCAGTATATCACCTGTAAATTTAGTGACAGCGGGGGATCGAGCAACACTCTCTGGACTGGAGTGAACTGAAACCCTGCTTGTACAAAGAGAGTGCAGCTGTCTGACCTTCTGTGGAAACTTTCAGAATGGGAAAGTGGGCCTGTTTGACCATCCCTACTGCCATACAGTAGGCTCAAATTCTTTCATAGAGAATTACATTGCTCAAGAGTTTACATGATTCCTCAGTTGGCTAAGGAATTAAAATAGTCCTGTGGACCCCTAAAGCTCTCACAATCAGAGCTAATCAGTGTTGATTTATCCAATCTTACCAGGGTAGAGATGGACATTGAGGTCCTCCAGATAATTACTCAACTTCAACCATCAGCAACTGCAGTTAAAATAGCAAATAGTATTTGATCTGGAAACTGTAGTTCGGTAATCAAAACTACTTTGAGGATATTAGGAATTTTTTTTTCTAAGCTGTCATTGGGCTATGCTACATGATGTGAAGTCTCTTGCATCAGAATAACCAATGTTTTATTTTTTTTCTTAGCATTGATATTTCAGATAAAATGAAATATGTAGCAGGACATCTGATTGAGGGGTGGACATTAGAGGACCCAATAGTCTTGAGTTATATGTATATATGCATTGTATGTATTTATATATTTATAGCTGCCAATCTCACAGGAGTGACTCTGGGCAATTTACAAGGATTACAAACACAGCAAAACCCACAACATATAACCCCAAGGGCCCAAAGATGAACAATAACTCTTCTCACCAGGAAAAAAAAACACACATTGACAGTAGGAGAGCCACCTGACCCATATGACTGAGAAAATGGCCAGTTTTCAATTCAGGGTTTGGGCCATCTGAATCTGCGAAGGATACTATTCCATTGGGCAGGTGCTGTAATGTCCAACAAGATAACATTGTTTGATAGAAAGGACCTGGACCTCTCTAGACCTGATGGGATAAAGGAGATGATAGGAAAAAGATAGCCCCACAGTTAGCCTGGTCCTCTCCAGTATAGGGCTTTGTAGTTGATAATCAGTACCTTGAATCACACCTTACTGGGACCAATGCACTTGCACTTGCACAACAGCATTGTTTTATGGGCATTAACAGAAATACTAAAAACTACCCGTACCGATACATTTTGCATCAGCTGCAGCTTCTGAATGCTCTTCAAGAGCAACTCCATGTAGATAATCCAAAATGAATCACTGAGTGTAAAGCTGTTCTGGGAATGAGAACAATTGATACATAAGACAAGTGTGTGCAAAAGCCCTTTCGAGCAGGAGCCAAGAGTGCAGGAGGACCCACAAATTGTGCACCAACTCTTACCGCATCTCCATGTAGAATTAAAGATGGAAAATCCCAGAGCTAAATGGCCTTAAAATCACGACCATTCCGTTTTGCCAGGGCTGGAGTGCAGCCTGTTCTCCCCTATCCAGACCCTCGTAGCCTCCAGACAATAAGAAAGGACCTTGGCAGCATTGCCTGGTCAGCCCAGGTATAGCGACGTACAAGTATGAATGAATGTATTAATTTCCTGATGAACATTTGACAGTCTTTGTTGTATCTAGGACTAGTTAAATGCTATAAGTTTCCATATTTTGAAAATTATTTGAAGTATTACTTTCTTTTACATTGGCCATGCACTATCGCCACTGGAAAGTCTGCAGAATCTTTTAAGTAGCACTTAGCAGTATTGTCACCACTAGCTGTGAATGGATTCTCCTCTGTTCCATATTGACCGTGGAAGAGGAGTAGAGAATTGATTTTTTTAGATGTGATGATTCATGTGGTTGATGGGAAGAAAAGAGTATGGAATACAGAATGCCAGGAGAGAAGACAATAAAACCAGAATATTTGGGCAAATTGAGGATCAAAATGGAAACAAGACTCTGAACGTATTCCTAAATCCCTTTTGTTCTAGAGCCGGGGTAGGCAACCTTGGCTCTTTTATGACTCGTGGAGGCTCAGGAATTCTGGGAGTTGAAGTCCACAAGGCATAAAAGAGCCAAGGTTGCCTACCCCTGTTCTAGAGACTAATCTCAGTGTACTCATCCTCGGGCCACAGTTAAACAATTCCTCTGTAGTCACCATCTGTAATGTATTTTTTATGACCCTGAACAAAAAAAAAATCAGAATGAGTTCTAGCATGAACTTAGTAGGATCTTATTAGCTTGGCCTTTTATCAGTTATAATCTTGATTAATCTAATTTCATATTAAAGATCAGCATCTCCTTTGCAGTTTGTAAGTCCCAATAAAAGCATCATTTCATTCTGAAGCCCAGGTCTAAGCCCACTGGCCCACCCGTCCCAGCCATTAGGAATTTAGTCAGCAGATAGCCAAGGAAAGACTTTTTTTGAATATGAAAACCATGAGGTGTCTACCCTTTTGTTTTGTTTTTTTAATATGAAGAAGTTAAGGATTACCCCACCTTGATTCTCTTTGGGGGTAAGAAGGGACAGATGAAAACTCAAGGTTTCAAAATGTTATTATTATATCCTGCAACAATGGATTTCCATTAGTTTCCTGCCCTAGCTAACTCAAACAACTGGCCTGTATTTACACATAATCCTCATTCAACAACACTAATTTACACATAATCCTCATTCAACAATACTAGAAAATCCATCATTAAAAGACAAGCCCAACCCCAGATCCTCTCGCTGCCCTGTGCTCCAGGACCCCAGTCACCCTCACTCCACTGCCCCAGTTGACCTTTGTTGTTTTCTTTCTTCTTCTGCTGATGAGGCAGGCCCAGCCTGACTCTTCGTGAGGCAGCTGTTTGGCCACGCAAGGCCTTCTTCACCAGGTCTTGCAAGGAAGCTGCTGTTCACGACCTTGTGAAGAAAGCCTTGTGCAGCTAGCAGCTGCCTTGTAAAGGTCCAGGCTGGTCAGCAGCGGGAGCAAGAAGGCAAAGCTCAGTCAGGGTTTGCAGAGTACGGGGCAGCAGGTGCTGGGAGCCAAAAGGACAAAGATGGGGGGGATATGGATTGATGAAGGGAGTTGAAGCACCTATTTGGACTGCCAAGCACCCAAATTTGGATCACATGACCACAGAACATTCCAGTGTCATATCTGCAGGGACCAGGGATATGTACCATTAACAGATGCCGCCATTACTTTTAATGTTCAGTGAATGTACAGTGGCACAGAATGAATGTTATTTATGACATGTCCTCATAGTTCTGATCATTGCAGCATTCCTGCAGTCATGTGATTGTGATTTGTGGCTTTCCATGTCAGCTTCTCACAAGCAAAGTCAATGGAGAAGCTGGCAGGAAGTCTGAAGCTGTAGTTATTAAGGTCCTTGCAGAATGACCCATGCAGTCCTTGTTTAGCTATGGCAATTGAGATTACTGGAATTAACATCATATCCCAAAGACTACCTGTAGTCCTATGGGTATATACATTTTCATATACATTTTGGAAGGCACTTGGCAATGGAGATAACTATTTGATATTCTTGTGGAAGTAAAAAAAGGTTATACAAATTGATGAATGGTTAGGTCATGATGTTGGTGACAGTTCTCAGACTGAAGAAGTTACTTGGATAAGCAGCAAAATATTTCAAGCCAAAAAGAAAAGAAGTCCCATTGCCATGACTCAATTTCCAGACAATAGGTCAGGATGTTTTTATGTTATCTTATACGTTTGTTAACTCCAGTAAATACTTTACTGCAAACAAATTAAGTGCAAGCCCATCTCAGCAGCTTTTTGATACTTCCTGCTTGAGGTATAGCTGGCTTAAACACGAGAGCAAATAGCATGCACTTTTTTCTTCATTCGAACTGTCGTTAAAATTCATCATGATTTGGATAACCTATACATGTCTGTTTCATAACAGTGACAGCCAGTGAACTCTGGAAAGGAGTTGCAGCAGAGAATACTGCAGGTGGAAGGAAGGGGCGAGGCAAGCGAGGCAAGAAGAAAAAAACAAGGGATCTCAATCGAGGCCAGTTCCTTGGCGAAGGTAAATTCATGAAATAATCAAGAGTCCAGAAGGGATTGATTGTTCAAATCAGTCCAACTAATACTGATGTTGATAGGATACAGTATGAGTTAAGTCGCGCCTATTAAGAAATGAGAAGGAACAGGGGTTAAATTTTTTGCTATTACATTTCTCTTTAGTGTAATCTTAATGTATACATTACCCTTACAAATCAAAATACCAAAATTAACACAAATGAGCAATGAAAATAATGCAGTGAAACTCTCAAAAGGCTGGATTTTTTTATAATAATGTAAAGAAGGTAGCAATATAAAGGATTGTAATATAACAATGTAAAAGTGCCAGTTTGGTGTAGTGATTAAGGCACCAGGCTAAAAATCAGAAAACTGTTAAGTTCTAATCCCACCCCAGGCATGAAAACCAGCTGGATGACTTTGGGACAGTCACCCTTTCTTAGCCCAACTCACAAAGTTGTTGTTTGGGGAAAATAGAAGGAGAAGGGAGCATTAGGTATATTCGCTGCCTTGAATTATTTATAAAAATAATAAAGATGGGATAAAAAAATCTTCCAAAAAAAGGAGGTATACTTCACAGTTTGGGAAACCCTGTTCTAGAGAATCTTGAAAAGTACAAAGGCCCAGAGCCGATTAATCAAATTCCAGCCCCGTTTCTTGCCAGATGTTAATTAATTGGAAAAGAAAATCCCCCAGATAGTAAGATGGTAGTTTAGGAGATAAAGATAGCTTACATAGGGGAGATAGCTGTCTCTTTGAAGTGGGAAGGTCCTGGTATGTCTGGAAAACAATAATGGTATGGGGAAGCTATCATTACTATCTTCTCCAGACTCCCTAGCATCTGCTGCCTAAGATAAATTATGGCCTCACTCCACATAATACAGTAATAGAGTCTACCGTGTGTGAAAAAAATTACTGCTGAATCCCAGCAGAAAGACTTCTCTTGGGAGATGAAAATATACTGCCATTTCTTATTGCAGAATCCACATAATAAATAAATAAATACACATAATAGTGTATTTATAAGCATTTCCTTGGGGTGGTGAATATAGCCAAAGAGAGTAATAATCAGAATATATTTCAGGAAATATGTTTTCTACTTGAAAAGAATTGATTCCAAGTTGGAAGAGAGGGAGATACTGTATGTGAAAATATTGACTCTCTTTCAGTCATAAATTCAGTCATATGTTCTAGACCAGCAGTCCCCAATATTTGTGGCTTGGAGGCCTGGCTGGGGGGGGGGGGCAGAGGAGAACTGGGCTGTGCAAGGAGCAGACTAGTTCACACATGCGTAGCTTGATTTGTGTGAGCAGTGGGCTGATGGCATTTGCGCAAATGCTGGCCAGCCCGCCACTTATGTGAGTTGAGCTGTATGCACGCTCCAGCCAGCCACACGTGTGGCCCAATTCCAAATAGGCCACGACAGCCCAGGGGTTGGGGACCCCTGTTCTAGACAATTGGATTCTCTATCTTATTAAAAACAGTTGAACTTTTGGAAGGTCTGGTTAGCCAAAATTGTCTGACACTTTTTAAAGTTTTAATCTTCCTCCACTGAATAAGATGCTATGATAAGCTGTACATATAAAATAAATGAGTGCAAAAAAAAAAATCTGATATTTGCTCTGGATGTGTAGGTTGGTAGTATGCTAAATAATATCCATAGCAGAGATATTTCTCTAAGTTATAATTGTTTTTGTGTTGATATGTTCAGGAAAAATCGGTTTTCTTTGGCCTGGCCTCAATGCTCCATTGATGGTATCTGGAAAAGTTCAAAGCATTGCTCAGAGAGATGAAGAAGAGCAGAAGGCATTGCAGTTAGCAAAAGCTGAGGAAATAAAACAACTAGACAAAAGAAGGAAAATACGGATTAAGAAGGAGAGAGGTTGGACTGGACGATCCTGGGGAGGTGTCAGTTTAGGACCTCCTGATCCTGGTCCCAATGGAGGTGAGATAATTTTGGAAAGAATGAACATTTTGTTCTCTAGAAACAAGATTTCTTGGTGGTTTCATATTTTGTTGTATATTGCTAATACCAAGTTACCTTCATAAATGTAAGGCCATGTAGAAGAATAGATATCACACAAACAAACAAACAAAACACCTAGTTTTGAGGATAAATTGTTTCCTTGCTAATATTATCTTAAGAGGAAAGGATGGGAAGATACATGAAATATTCCAGGCTATTATTTCAGGCTACATATTTACTACATGGATTTTGGTCATATCTAATAACTGCATATATTTATTAAAACACAGATTATAGCTCAATTGCCATATTCTTCCAAATTGTCATGGGAATTTAAAGTTGTGAACTGTCCAGAAATTCAAATTCGTGTCTTGTAATGTTAATGAATTCTGACTACAAATTCACTACTTCCCCAGTGACTGTGGGAAGAATTGAATAACCAAAGCAGAGAGAATTCCAGAGAAATGGGCTCAATATAATTTATTGTTGACTCCCTTGGAAAACGAACTTACTGGAAAAACCAGAATACAGTTAGAAATATTAATTGTTTTACTCATTTCTAAACAATTACCCTAGTGTAGTGTTAGCACAGTAAAAGTAAGCATTTGTAGCCTGGCTGTTTTTGTTTAGTTTAAATACCATCTGACCTGTGCATGACTGCTTACTCAGGTAATCCTTAGGTAGGTGAATAAGACATTTCAACATTAATTTTAAGTAAAATGGTTGTCATCTGTTTGCTTTATAATTTGGTGCTGCCTACTTAATTATATTTTGTCGCTTTAAAAATTAAAAGGGGCAAAACAAAATGTGGTCCTTCTCTTTCTCTCCATACTTCCATTTGCATTTCAAAAATGGCTATTGTTCTTGAGGCATTTTCATCCCTTATGGAATAGATGTTCCAGTTCATTAATGTCCTATTATTGCTGCATGGACTGGTTCATATTTGTCCTAAGCTAAAGGAAGAGCAGCATTCACATGGAACACAGGGCATTGATGTACCACTATGGGCAGGTCATCAAATGATTCGTTGAAGGCCAATTCCAGCATCTATATAATTTAGTCTACTTCACATGACTTAATCCCACAGAAGTCTGATTGTGATGAGATGCATTTTAATTGCTCTTGGAAAATAATATGGATATTGTATGTGCAGCATAACACTGATACATGTCTCCTTAACTGGCAGAAACATTTGAAGATTTTGATAGCAGAATACTTGAGGTAAGAGGTTTTTTTATTAAAAATATAAACTTAAGTGTCTTTAAATATAAAAAGCAATGTTTAGCATCCAATGTGACTGTTATTCCTTTAATATTGTGTTTCCCCGAAAATAAAACCTATCCTGAAAGTAAACCCTAGCTTGATTTTTACTTGTGCGCCTAATATAAGCCCTACCCCAAAATAAGCCCTAGTTAAGATCCCGCCCACTCTGTCCCACCATCTGGTTGTTTGAGGATGCATCATGTGGTGTCCTGCCGCAAGCAACTGAGAGCGGCCGCAGAAATTGGGCAGTGGCGCAACAGGTATCGGGGCGTAGGAGGGTCAGGCTGCGGCGGTCCTGAGGTAAGTGGGTAAGACATCTCCCCAAAATAAGATCTAGGGCCTCTTTTAGAGGCAAAAAAAATAAGATTGGGTCTTATTTTGGAGGGAACACGATAGTAGCTCTGTAGCAGGCCTCTTCAACTTGTACAGGAGAAAGGGCCCCATTAGTACATTAAAAATCATTACGGGCCACACAGGAACATCTGGTGTACCAATCAGCTGTTTGACAGCTAGCAAAATGACCGTGAAGCCTAGAGACATTGGAGGTGCTTGTCAGTGTGTCTTTTGGCTCAATGGCAGTTAATGTATTGACTTTTAAAAAACTACCAGCAGGTTGTAAAAGGCTGTTGGTGAGCCATATGTTATGTGTGCCTGGCCTATAGAACAGGAATTTGTCAGATCAATGGATTCTGAAATAATGTATTACAATCTTGAAGTAAAATGTGCTCGTTTTTTTTTAATTCTTGACTGCATCAAGGTCAATAAAAACTAAGATCATAATTTGAAGATAGCATTTTTTAAATTGAGGATATTTCTGATCAATTTCGAAAAACTAATAAAGTTAAATGTTATTCGCATGACAGTGAAATAGACATAGAAGCAGACTCTTCTCCAATTAATCTGCATTCTATCTAAACCAAAAGAATTCCAGAATAAAATTATATAAAAGGTAGTCGAGATCACTTTTTGTCTTCCTGCTTTGAAAAACATTAGACTCTTTGCTTTTTTCCACTTAAGAGTACTTTTTTATTCATTAGATGTATTAAGTGTGATATTATACTGAGTGAATTTGGATTTGGGATTATGTTCTTGCATTTCTGATTTCCTGTTCTTTTCTTAAATGTGTTGCATAGTTACTCTTCACCAGTGGCTTTAACTCATACTCCCGTTGAAGCATTCTCTCTCATCCTTCACATAATTCAGATTTCTACTAAACAGGAAGCAAATGCCCAGCAAAATTGCCTTGTAAATTCCTCACACATCCCAGCATTACAACAACCAGAGTTTTAGAAATGACCACATCTTATCTTCTCCAGCAGTCCTATTATTTTGTGTGATGTTAGAATCTTGACTGTTTATAACCTTATTATAAATCATTCATGGATTATTGTTTACGTAGCCTTACTGACACAGGTAATCCTCAAGTTATGAATGTAATGGAGCCTGCCAATTACATTCGTAACCCAAGGATTTGTAGGAGTGAATCACATAACTTGAACATGATCACTCCCTGCTTTCACCCACGCATTCGATAATCAAATGCATGGGTCATTACGTGCACGTGGTGTCTAAGGGTGGGAAATGCCATAAGGCAGGGGTCCCTAACCCCATGTTATAGAGTATAGACCAGACATGTCCAAAGTCCGGCCCGCGGCCCGGTTTAATCCGGCCCTCGAGCAGCCCTCCCTGCTCTATATAAATGCGGCCCTCCCACGGCCCTCCGGCAAGTCCCATGAGAGAGAGAGACAGAGAGACAGAGACAGAGGCACTTGCACTTCTGTCTCTCTCTCTCTCTCTCTCTCTCTCTCTCTCTCTCTC
>NW_015386947.1:654854-688469 GCF_001527695.2 Protobothrops mucrosquamatus
AGAGAGCTGTCTCCTCTCCAGCCTCTCTGCTGCAGTTTTGCCTTGAGCAAAGGCTTGCTGAGGCCTGCAGGGATGAGAGAGTGGATCTCTATAGCAGTGGTTCTCAACCTGTGGGTCGGGACCCCATTTGTGGTCGATCGACCATTTCATGGGGGTCACCAAGCAAGGCTGTCCGCCATTTTTTTTGTCCGCCATTTTTTTCCCCCTTTTCCAGCGGGTGCCTTACCTCCCTTGGGCTGGGCCAGCTGGTGGTCGGCCTGCTCCGTCTCTGCTGCTTGCCAGCTATGCCTCGACCGGCGCAGGGGGCGGAACCACGCATGCGTGGCGCTCCCGGGCAGGGAAAGTCCTCGACTTACGACCGGTTGGGTAGTCCTCGACTTACGACTGGTTTAGTCCTCGACTTACGACTGGTTTAGTCCTCGACTTACAACCGGTTTAGTCCTCGACTTACGACTGGTTGGGGTCGCGGCATTAAAAAGGTTGAGAACCACTGCTCTATAGGCTCCAGTCGTCTTTGCAAAAAGCCTTTGCAGCCGAGAATGGAGGCTGGGAGAGGGGGCGCATTCCTCCGCGCTTCCATTTATGGCAGCAAAGATTTTTTTACAAAGATGGCAAAAGGCTTTGTAAATGGAGGAAAGGCTTCAGTGCTTTAGGCCTTCCCTCCATTTGCAAGGCCTTTTGCCACAGATCTCCAGGTCTCCGTTTGCAGAGAACAGAGACCTAAATACCTTGAGAGCACGTGAGAACAGTAGCACTAGATCTTGCCCTACTGATCTCTTGTGATCTGAAGGTACTTTAGGCCTCCATTCTCTGCGAACACACTGAAGGCCTGAAGCACCAAATCAGGCCAAGAAACCGAAAGCTCGCTAGATCTTCGCAAGTTGAGTATCCACAGGCCCAGTGCCTGTGGAGACCTGGGGGGGGGAGAGAAATAGGCAGGGGGAATGTTGCCGTGCCTCTGCAGTCATTTGTAAGGGTGAACGAATTCCATGGTACATTCGTAACTTCAGGACTTGTCGTAAGTACTTGGGGGGTTATGTCATAACTTTGAATGGTCACTAAGTGAACTGTCATAACTCGAAGATTACCTGTTCTTTACATATTCCTCAAGACAAGCAAATACACCTGTTTGGGCTTACACAACTTTTTGTCCTCTCCTAGTTTTGTAGCAGTTCACCATTTTTTAATTAAAAGTCAGCATAACAATTTGTGTATTGCACTGTGTGCATTTTCATCTCTATCTACTTTTTTATTAGAGAACTGCAATATAAAATTCAGAGAATTGTGAAGACTGAAGTAGAGTTGCGTTCTAATTTACATATTATTCTGAGAAGTACAGATTAGATGGATAACATGTTCAAATGTAAATCTGACAAATTTCCTTTTACCCCTACCCATCCATATTGGATATTTTCTGCATGTAAAACCACAGTAGTCTAAATCATTTTTAGAATCTTTGGGCATTATACATTACACTGAGTAATTACCTATCTCTGTCCATCTATTTAAGTTACTAAAATAGAAGTTTATGAGATATTTCATGTTGAGGCCAACCCAGGATCATTATTTTAGAGGGATATTGCAATCAGACATGCCTCCGTTTTGATGTCCATACAGTATCCAGAGACTTCCACAAGCCCATAAAAGTGAAGTGCTCTTGCTAGAAAAAAAGAATAAGGCTTATGCATCAGAATTTATAAAACATAATGCAACTTTCCTAAACCTTTCTTAAATATTTGCTGGGATTTTTTCTCTGCCATCAGGACCCAGTCTTAATTGTATATATGTAATTAACCATGTACAATAGTTAGCAAACAGCTGGATCCAATGTTAAAACTTTTCCACTAGCATTTCAATTTGATTTCTTGTTACTTGGAAGAATTATTTATTCTAGTAAATTAAATTATAATTCTGTGTATTGTTTTTTTAAACTAAGTTTTAAAACAGTGCTAGGATTTTTTACCAGCTATATAAATGTACTTGATAGTCAAGAGAATGTAACATTTTAATTTAAGTCCTTCATTCTGAAGAAACATAATTATTAGGACTAATAATATTCAAGATTCAGGCTTCAAGAAGTGCCCTGGAGCATGCGGAAGCATAAATATATCGCCTGTTTGCAATTCCTTAAAGCAGCCACATCTTTTCCTAGGATCCCACAGTTTCAATCCTGATCAGGCTAGCAGTTAATGGTCTAATTATGATTTCTTTGCAGTTGATATCCTTTTCTCTTCTTGACCATTGGTCTTATGGTCAGGTGTTAAGTAGATGAAATAAAATTGATAAAGTACCAAGATAAGCTGCCTTGAAACGATGAGAGAAGAAAAGAAATTCCTACCTCACTTTTTATTTTTCCCCTCCAGTGCCACAAAGGGAATAAAAGCATGAGCTTACAATTTTTTTTGTGAAAGAAATAGAATAGAAAATAGAAATAGAATAAAGAAGAGAATAAAATGCCATAAAAAGGCAAGAATAGCCTTGGTGGAACAGGCCAAAGACCATCAATAGGCAACAATAGCCAGAGAAAGGTGGGGTCAATAGGGTAGGCTTAGAACAGTGGTTCTCAACCTGTGGGTCAGGACCCCATTTGGGGTCAATCGACCATTTCACGGGGGTCGCCAAGCAAGGCTGTCCGCCATTTTTTTTGTCCGCCATTTTTTTTCCCCTTTTCCGGCGGGTGCCTTACCTCCCTTGGGCTGGGCCAGCTGGTGGTCGGCCTGCTCCGTCTCTGCCGCTTGCCAGCTATGCCTCGGCCGGCGCAGGGGGCGGAACCACGCATGCGTGGCGCTCCCGGGCAGGGAAAGTCCTCGACTTACGACCGGTTGGGTAGTCCTCGACTTACGACCAGTTTAGTCCTCGGCTTACGACCGGTTGGGGTCACGGCATTAAAAAGGTTGAGAACCACTGGCTTAGAAACAGAAGTTGGGGGAAAAAACTGTTCTTGTTTTTCCCATAGTTGGTTTTTAATTTCATGCTAGATAGATCTATCCTTTGTGAATGGATCCAATTTCCTTCCAGACCTAACCAAATCAGTGGCCATCAACATATTCTGTGGTAATGAATTTTATACCTTAAATATGTAGTATTAAAGGAATGATTCTGTCCTAAATCTTCCAGTTAGCTTTATTGGAGAACGTATTTAGAAGGGAGAAAAATATTCCTCTGCCCACTTCTTTCATTGTCTACCTGATTTTATACACTGTGATCATGGTCCCTGATCCTTTTATACACTGTGATCATGGCCCCTGATCTTTTCCCCAAGTTTACATATTCCACTAAGGCAGCTCAAGCAAAGTTTGTGGTCAGCTTTGCTTTCTTCCAATGGGAGTGAACAAGTTTGGTAGGAAACAAAGACCAAACACATAAACTTTAAGTAAGTATTCCTTAAAATAAATCACTGTCATGTCAATGCAGGTGTGATTTTTCATTTAAACCCCCCCACACACACTTCCATTGATATCAATGGCAATTTTTAAATTATATATCTGACTTGGTGATCCTCAGAGAAAAAAAAAATGTTCACACGTCTTTTTAAAATTATTTTCACTTGGCTTGTAGTTAGCGTGAATTGCATTCCATTGGCAGTGTGCCCAGCATAGCAGTTACTGCTTATTTTTATTTTGAAATGTTTGGGACCAAGAGAAGGAGATCATAGATTTAGATGCTACAATAAATTATTCCTTTCTTTTCTATTTTAATCAACATGTAAAGGGCTGAAAAAATGAACAGACTGAATATTAATTTGTAATTATCTGGAAGTTGTTTATTTCTAATACGCTACATCATACTGAATGCCACAGACCCAGATACATCTGAAGGCTGTCTCCGTCCATACTGTTGCTGGGTTTCTCTACCTTCAAAGTAATGTATGATGGCAAACTGAGAAGAATCTTTATGTGGAATTTAGCCTTAAGAATGATCAGAGCATGGAGAGAAAAGGTATCAGTGTTAAATTGTTCTATGTATGAACTCTTCTCTCAGGCAGTGGGTTTCCTCTGATATCAGATAGTTTTAAACCTATACCCTATAACTATACCATTAAAATAGGTTGAAAGCTTTGAATAGCTCAGGTCTAAATCAAGTATTGAAAGTGCCTTTGGTCTGACCATCAGCATTATATAAAACCTTTTGTTGTGTTAGCAAAGTATATCTGTGAATCTGCTGCTCAGAAAGGAAAGAAAGAAAGGGATCCACCAAGTCTTTTGGAAGGTATAGAGCTGCTGCTTTGAGGCCTTCTAATATCATTTGGCCATGTACATGTAAGTACAAGTACACGTATACAAGTAAGAACATAAACAGTGTTCTACTGCAGCAGATACCTGGCCCATCTAATCCAGTAGCTTGATCACATAGTGATCAGCCAACTGCACAAGGCAGCCCACTAGTCTCCCAGCAGACGGTCTTCAAAGGCAATCACACTGCCATCATGGTTAATGGCCATTGATCCCTTTAATGTATATTCATTGGTTAACCCCCTTTTGAAGCCAGCAAGCACCATATCTCACAGTGAACTCCAAAATTTAATTTCACACTATATAGAATAAAATCTCTTTGTCCCAATTCTTCCAGGATTCAATTTCATTGGGTGATCTCTGGTTCTAATAGCTTCTCTTCTCCAGTTTGTTCACACTTTGCATAATTTTGTACACCTCAGTCATATCTTGATTCCCTTCTTGGGAGCAAGTGCTCGGCTTCGGTATCTCCCTGATTTTTTTTCTGTGAAGATAGAAGTAAGGAAATCATTCCGCTTCTTCATTTTTTTTCCTGTTAGGATTGCCACCAAAATAAAGGTGCTTCTCCTTTCCACAGCCTTGTGGAGCATGAAAGAACGAAGGACTCTTGTTGCACTACACCAGAACTTTGGTCTATTGCATCTAGAAATTAATTGATTAATAGTAGTAGTGGGACTTTAAAAACAAACAAACCTCTGCTGCTTTTTTAATCAAAAAAGCCAAGGATTAAACTTGAAATATCTGAACGCAAAGCATGTGCTCTGTCATTGAGATTTTTGAGCATATGTTCAAGTGGTGGCAGACACATGCTATATACAGCTTGAGGCAACTTGCTATTTCAAAAGTAGATAGAATCCAGGCACAGATCATAGCAAAGCATCTGTCAGATTTTCAAGACTATCTCCATGGTCACAAGGTCTAGGAAATGTTATGAGACAAAAATTCAGATTCTTAAGAGAGTGACTAGAAAACTCATCCATTCTTTTGATGCCATTCATAATTTGAATGAATATGTTTCTACTAGCCAAATTGTGAAAGCAGGGCTTGGGAATGTCTCGGCAAAAAGATTAGAGGAAATTAGGGCAAAGAATTTCGTGTTAAGCCCTTAAATGCCACTGGCAACTCAAAAGCTCCTTCATTTCCATCCAAAGATTTTAGAGCGCCAAAAAGCTCACAGCAAAATACAGGCCAAGCCATTAAGACAAATAGATGAAGATGGGTCACAAACATATTTGAATAGACTATTTGAGGTGCTTTGGGACTAAATTAATTGTAATGCACTATGAAATGTAATTTTTATAGGAAAGAGCATCATAGTTTTGGTTCAATTTTAAAATTGTATCTTGATTTCTCTCCTAAGAGAGAATCTACTTCAGTTTTTAAATGAATCTGTTACAGGTAGTGCTGAACTTAACAACGGTAGTTGAGCCCTAAATTAAAGTTGTAAGTCATGGCATCATTAAGTGGATCATGATGTGACCATGCCTGGTTGTACAACATGTTTTGCAGTGGTTGTAAGCTAACACCACAGTCGTTAAACAAATTTTGTTTTTTTTGGTGGAAAGCAGAAGTAAATGCTGGAAACCAGCAAAAAATGTTGAAAATTATGGTCACATGACTGCAGGACACTGCAAACATCCATAAATGCAAGCCAGTTGCCAAGCACCCAAAATGTGATCATGTGACTGCAGTGGGGTTGCAGCCCATTGTAACTTGGAACTGTCATTAAGCAACTGATCACTAATCAGTACACTTCCTGTACTCATTCCAAAAAATAAAGAGGCAATAGTAACAGAAGAATGATTTCCAAATATAATAGAATCAAGGTGCTATTTACAACAATGTAAAGGATCTAGACAAAGATGTTTAATATTTAATAATATTAAATAAATAATAACAACAAAAACAAATCAAGCAGGTTACATTGGGAGAAAGAGTCTGAAACATGTCCAGTCTTACAGTAACTTAATTCAGAGTTACGTAAGTCTAGATTTATCAGTCTTGTCAGAAAGCACTTAAAGAACAAGGCTTTTGAAAACTACTGCTGAGCTTTTCTCAGTTAAGATGAATGTATTGTTCTCACAAAAATCTTAAAATCTTGTAACTAATGATTTAAATATTGAGTCATTCTTAGGGGCCAGCAAACAATTCAGAATGCAACAGTTAAGCTTATGTTTTTCATTGAAAAGGAAGTTTGAAATTATAAGCACTTTAAAAATTATTGTAATTTTGTGTCCTCCCCTTCCCTCTTTCATAGTGTTCTGCAATCATTTCGTTAGATGCAAATGTGTGTTTATTTTTGAGAGCAGCAGTATTAAAGCACAAAATAATAACTTAGCACTATAGCAAGTGATTAGGAATCCAGACACTTTCATAAGATATCAAGGAACACTACAGTATTGTAATATATGCATATTCTCATTAATATTTATGATCTATCTATTTAAACATTTGTTTAGCCATCCAGCTCAACCAAAGACATTCTGGGCAAGTTACAGAAAATTTGACAGAACCTAACATATAATTCAATAAACAATTGTATATTTGAACTCTATACTGTATATCAAATTATATCAAAAATATACACATTATGTAAACATGTAATGATATAATAATAGAATAGTAATTCAAACAGAAATGGCACCATGGTATAATTAATGGTGGGGGGGCTTATATATGATTATATAGTTCCCTTTGTTACTTTTGTTTCCATTTCTGTTAATAAGGGGAATGGTTTTATAGAGTGCTTGACTGTTGGCCTACGCTAATCAGCATTTTCCTGAAAATTAATTATACTGTAGAAGAAACTGCTTTTTGAACAAAGATGCCAAAGCAGCATTACTAGTATTTTATGAACAATGAATCCTAATGGTACCCTTCTGAAAACACTGATTAATCTGTCTTGCTGATACAACAGGATAGTAAATATCTGCATATTGGATGTTGTATTTGTTAATAGCTTTCTAGCTTTTGTCTAAGACTACACCATCAGACTGTTCTTTGTACACAAGTAATTTGTGGTGAAGGGTACTTGGCCTGCCATTAAGTCCAGCATTAAGAGATGTTGTTTTGACCTTAAGCTTGTACCATAAAAGCAATGCTTAATGGTTCCCTTGGGATTTTGTTCAAAAGTAAATGAAACGTTTTCTAAAAATGTGGAATGGTATATACCAAAGTCAACACATCCCTTCCTGTATTGTTGAGCACTAGAGCTGGAAAGCTTCTCAATGTAGTACAGTGGTTCAGGAGTTCAATTTCTGGTTTGAAACTCGTAAAATAAAATTTAGGTACATACTTCTGCCAAGTCCCATACAGTATAGAATGAAACTGGTTGTATACTGCCTACTGATGATCTATATAAGTATATAGATTTTGCTATGCTTTCAATGATTACTTTCTTAACAGGGATAGTCCTTCAGCTGAGATTCCTTAGCATTTTTACTTCTTTTGCTGCTCTACAATAGATAGAGTACCTCATGGTATTTCTGTTCTAACAGCTATATTTTGATATTACAGATTTTGTCTATAATTACATTTATCTATACTGAGCATATTTTATATCTCGATATATTTTCTTTGATCCTCCCATATCATCAGGTCACAATTAGTGCACATGATTTAAGGCTACAGTTCCACAGTACCTGAAAGAGACAAATATACAAACACGATATTCCTTTTATGAGTTTTTCCCTGATCTCTCTTTATTATGTAATACTAATGTTATTAAAGTTTTCTATATTGAGCTTTGAGAAATTTACAATATGAAGTGATGTTTGTCGTTATTGAAATAACTTTGACTTTGACTGACAAATTAGCAGTTGTAGAGGGATTAAATATGTCTATTAGTATGTTTTACGTTTCTAGTTACCAACAGTGTAGAACATTCTTTAAAAAGAAAATGCAGTACAGTAGTTTTATCCTTCTGTCCATTGTCTAGGAAAGTGTTGGCTGGGAATCCTGGGAGTTGAAATCCATGCATCTTAAAGTTGCTGAGGTTGAAAAATGCTGTTCTGTAGCAACCTGGATATAACCTGTGTACTTGCGATTCTCCCTCACTGTTACATATACCGTACATCTGTGCAAGCATGCTCTTTTTTATCATCCATTCCTTAAAAGTGTATATTCTAAACAAATTTGCTGAGTAAAAACCTTGTTGAACGGAGGGTATTAGACTCCTGAGTGATTATGTTTAGCATGAAGTTACCTGCATCCTCAAGGACATGGTAGCACTGAAGCCAAAGTAAAGGCTTTTTTTACATATCTGTAAGAATTATAAATTCCTTAGCAAGGCAATTATGCACCGAGCTATTTTCTTTTCCTACAAAGGGGAGGAAAGCGAACATTTGAATGGAAAAAGGTAGTGCCAGTCCATGGCTGTCTGTACATGTGACCAAGGTTGAAAAGTCTCTATGGAATTTTGAGAGAGATGTGATAGCTGTGATTGTGATGGGTGACTGGGCACATTTTCTTTTCAGTGCTGCACAAAAACAGCTGACATGGGTATTTTTTTTTAAAAAACAGCCACTTCTTAGCTGACTATTTTTGTGTGTGCTGCTTTTGCCATCTGCTGGAAAAGGAAGAAAGGAGCCTTGCTCTCCTGCCTTTTTCATTCCCTGGTTTGTCTGCAGTCTAATACAAATGCAACATTTTAAGAAATACCGAGTAGTCCGTGGAATTGTGTTCTCTCAGTCTGTAGCAGCCATATCTACTTTTAGTTAGAATGTGTTAATCTTTCAATCCTGATTTAATAAGAAGTCATGGTCAACATTGTTTCCAGACTTGTTTAAGGAACACATGCTGCTCTTGACATTTAATCCAGAATTGGGAAGTTGGAGCTATTCTGCACTTATGCAGATTTTGCACAGTCTTAGAGCAGTGGTTCTTAAAGCAGGAGCAATTACCCCTAAGGCATATTCTGGGGTAGTTCCGTTATGGCTAGTTTGTGACTCAAGGATCCAAACACTCCAATAAAACTACAGAGTCTGTTTGTGTGAGGAAAGTGACATTATTTGAGACTAGAAAAGGGCAATTGGATCAAACAATTTAAGAACCAATGCCATAGAGGGATTTTCAAACAACATCTTTTCTGATAATATGAAAGCCATACATTTTCCTTCCATAAATCAGTGTATGATCTTAAGAAACATACTAGCAAAGTTCTGTTGACACAAGTTTTGCTTTACAATAGACTTTAGTGTTACCGCAGAGGGCATATCTTGCAAATTGTCCATATGTGGATCTTTTCTCCTTTTTTAAATATTCCCCTTTTCCATAAAAATGCGTATACAAGCTCTACTTTATTCAGGTTAACATTTAGATATTGTGCAAAATGTTGGTGACTCCAAGCACCATAAGGCATAAGGCTGCAATAGCACATCACACTGATACAGTATGTTAAACCTGTTGATCATTTGCTTATACAGGTAGACTTACGACCACAATTGAACCCCAAATTTTTCTTGCTAAGCAAAACAATTAAGTCCCATTTTACAATCTTTCTTGCAACAGTTTTTAAATGAAGCACTGCAATTGTTAAGTCATAAGTCACTCTTTTCAATGCCATTGTAATTTATATGGTCCAGTAGTGCAAAGATTTTCAAACCTTTTCAGGTTGTGGTACTTGTTAGTTTTTTTAAGTCCCCAGAACCCCTGATTAAGAGGCAAAAACTAGTGGTAGAAAAATTGACTGCATATGGATGATTTTTTTTATCTTTACTTTCCCATGGAACCCAGTCAAGGTCTTGTGGAAGGGCAGGCTTTACACAGTGTGAAAAACCTTCTACTGCAGGGATGTGAAACTGTCGGCCTGTGGGCCAGACACATCCAGAAGCCGCACCCACCCCATTGCCGGCAATGGCAAAACTGTCCCGATATGTTGCATGATGTCGCGAGTTTGACATGTCTGTTCTACTGTATTAGATGATGTTAATACAGGTTATATCTAATAACAGTGCCATTCCAATAGAGACAGGCAGCATTTTGATACCTGGAATTGATTTTTCTTACCATTATTACTTTCCTTGGTGGTTGAGGCACTTGGCCATTATGGTAATTAGTCATTGGGGACCAATAGGATTTTTTAATTATTATTATTAGAGCTTTTAATCAGTTCTGTGTTGTACTTCTTTTTTCTGTGTGTGTACCCTGCCTAGACTCTCTGTCAGTTAGAGCAGCCTATAGTTTTTCTTGCAGATGTTTCACTAGTTAATAGTAATGAAACTCTGCAAGAGAATAAACATGTTCAGAGAGCACCAAGGGTCCCTGATCTCAACTCTACCTCAGAAAAGGAGTATAATAATTCTTGCAGGTATTTGCTTCTGAAATGAATAACTTCCCTCCAACCCCAAATCATTGGGAGAGGGGAAAAAATAACAAATTACTATAGTGTTTATGTTTTAAAAATAAGAATATATGTTACTGAGTCAGTCTAATTAAATTGAATAAATTAATTGCTATCTTTTCATTCAGCTAAGATCCGTATTTAACATGACTGCAAATGAAGGCCGAAAAAGATCTATGAGGGCCCTCGTGGCTGTTGGCAATGGAAAAGGATCTGCTGGTAAGTAATTGTCCTCCAACAGATGACTCAAAGCATGGAAGCTATAGATAATCCCTTCCAGTAGAGGTAGAAATTTCCTTTTGTTGGATGTATTAACATTTGGGAGATATTGCTTCAGGCAAGCATCTTTTAGAATTAGAGAAGAGCACAAATAACTTGTGTGTCTGCTCTAACTTTCCAGACTTATGCTGGGGTGCAGAAGATCCCAATAAATTTAAGGTTTGTGAAATGATAGCATTGGGTATGGTTGAACAGGCACCCTGAACCTTGAACATATATTGCAATGGACTTGCTATGAATATTATTCTGTAGGAAGATGGAGAATCACATCAAGCCTGTGTTAATGTTAATGTTCCCTTGTTTGTAATAAGGTTGTTGCTGCTCCTGTTAAACAAGTTTGATTGAAAATGGATGCTATTCATAGCAGCATGGAAGATTGTTCTCTATTAAACCCAGCTCTTCAGATATAAGAACGTACTGAAGGACAGACAAAATGAATGAGCTTTTAACTATCTTCACTTTGTGGTATCAGGCCAGCAGCAGGCTCTTCAGATTTTTTTTCCCCTCTATTTTTTGAAGTTATCTCTGGCTTTCATCTCACCTGTGATGCTGTTTTCATTATTTCTTACCATTTGGTTTCATATAGTCCCATTATTTGCTTTTGCCCCATTTCTCCTTGTATAATTTAAATGTATGCAATATATGTCACATATGAGTTAGTCACCCAAGAAGTAAAAGAGAGAGGTTTTCTGTTAGGACAGAAATGTAGAAACAACGCAGTATTGTCTAAATCTGGCAAAGACTGAAGAAACAGGGAAGGAAGCTTTCTAAATCTGTCAGCAGTCTTCTTGGAAATAATCTGTTTTGTAGCAGCAGCACAACCCAGATTGTAAAGCTCGGCGTCAGGAGCCTATTTATGTTCAGAACAAAAATACCGCCCAGCAACAAAGCCAATAAAATTAGCCACATTCGTCTGTTAGATTCCCTTACCATTTATAATTTTTTACATGCGACAGTCATTTATCATAAATATAATTAAAAATCCTTATGACACTCAGACTTTTGCTGAATTAAAACTGGACCTTAGATTAATCAAGGAGCCAAGGGCATATTTATTGGGGGTAGTGGAAGGGGGCTTGGTATTGTATGTAATGTATGTATGTAGTGTATGTATTAAATTTCTGTGCTGCCCATCTTACTAATACAGAAACTCTGGGCGACATACAATTAAATTAAAAATTAAAAAGTACTTGAAACAATTAAAATTAGAATAAAAAGTGTAAAAGTTAAGAACCAAGATGATGGGCAGCCTGGGGGTGAGAATCTTCTCATATAAAAAACATTGGCGCTATATGTAGGAGGTTTTTTTGCATGTTTTCATTTGTGGTGATTGTTTCCTAATAGCCCATTTGTATTTATCAGGTTTTGCTCTAGGAAAAGCATCTCACATGAAGAATGCACTAAGAAAAGTATGTAATGTAAAACCTTAACATCATCTCTTTGTTATTAAAGTCTATCTTTATTTCCATGATTTTGGTATATAAAGGTACAATTCTGTGTTTCTATTCTTCTGTGAAAATGTTAAATATCTCTGATCATGGTTTCCGATAAACAACCATTCCTATCACTTTCTATTTGCTGCTTTTATCTGCACTTGGCAGAACTGAACATGGGTGCAAAATACTCTGTCCTTCAGGTGACCTTCTCATCACGAATTCCATAAACATCATTCATAAAGACCATGAACTGACGTGTGCAAGATGGATACAGTGGTGTGGATGGGGACCCCTATGTTAGTCAAGAAAATGTTCTTATTCACTGCTGCCACTTGTGGCAAAGATTCACTCAATTCCCATTGCTGCACATACTGTAGGCTGATATTCAAAAGATAGATAGGCTCTTCTGCAGAGTGTATCCCTTTTTGTCCTCTTTATCTTTTTGAACAAATTGCAATGTTTTCAAATGATAGATTTGGGAGAATTTCACAATTTTAAAAGTCAGGGAAGAGCATCCACCTGAAAGATGTCATTTGTCATGTGTCAGAATCTATGGCGTTGCATTTGCATTCACAGTGAAGTGCCGTGGCTCACAGATACTTTGTACTTTTCTTTGTGCTAAATAAATCCCTATTGCTCTTAACATTTTTAGACCAAGGGAAGGGAAGGGAAGGGAAGGGAAGGGAAGGGGAAGGAAGGAAATCATAAGAGAACTGATTTGTTTATATTTTGATGAAAATAATAAGTTATCAAAAGTTTAAAAGGACCAGATCAGGCTTCTCAGTTGAAGCCAATTTATGATTCAAAGACATACTCAAAAGTGACTGATTGAAATCAACAAATAAATACAGATTTTAAATACTATATGCAACTTTTTTTTTTTATTTTCTGCGTGTAACCTTTTTCATTTTGAGCTAAGACTTTGGAAGGAATATAATTTGTTTGGATTTTTTTTTTTACTCTTAACAGGCCTTTAACAGGCCTTTCCCTTTTTTTGAAAAAAAGGTTTGCAAGTCAGTTTATCCAGATGAATTAGTTAAACATCTCTTTGTTTTTCAGTATCATAATTATTTTCCATATCTTTTTGTTAAGCCGTAGGCGAAGAACAATAAGGTTTCCTTAGTTCGGATTTGACATTTCTCTTGAATATCAATCTGCTAGATTAAATTTAGCCCTTTACTTGGTCATCTGGATTGAGGAAGCTATTGCTTCAGGAGACTTAAAGAAGACTGGCAAAAATTAATATTTTATGACCCAAATTATTAAAATGTCATCTTGTATGAAATAATCCGGAATAATTTGTTACACATAATAGATTTTATTTATTTAGCAAATGTACATAGTCACCCATTTCACAAAAAGTGACTCCTAAGTGGTGTACAGCAATTAAATAAAAAATAAATGTTGTAAAACAAGCATTATTAAAAATATAAAACAGTTATTAAAAGTACAGCACAGGAGAGAGTATACATTAACAATAAGAATATTAACAATAAGAATATTAACAACGTTGTATGGTACTTCCAGCTATCATTTTGATTTTTCTAATTGAACTAAGTACTAGATTGTAGTTTATAATTGGCCGAGAAGCAAGTTTAATATTTTCTTTTATCATTCCTGTAACTTAGCTTTAAAATTGAGTTCGTACATTTTCATAATGATTTTTAATTTTTTAAAATAATGTTCTTTCCCCAGGCAAAAAACAAAGCTATTCACCATTTACAGTATGTTGAAAGATATGACGATCATACAAGTAAGTATTAGAAATATATTTTAATTGAACTTTTAAAAGTGAGCTAGTTACAGTATTTTCCCCCAGATATTATAAAGCTGTTTATTTCTTCCATCTCTTTGTCTCAAAATTCAAATTTCATGAACTTGCAAAATTAGACGTGCTTTATATGCCCCATCTGAAATTTTTCTTTTGGCCACATGAATGAATAGCTGTTTTATTCAATCTCATACCCATTCATTCTTTTGCATGAATGTATCCAAATTCATTAGAAAATGTCAGGGATGCCTGCAGTGTTCCCTAGGCCAGGGCTTTTCAACCAGTGGTACGAGTACCACCTGTGGTACATTGGCACCTGGCAGGTGGTACGCGACCATCCTAGAAAAGTAGCGGGGGAAGGGAATGAGATGAACCGGTGGCAGCACCACACAAACCTGAGCGAGAGATGGCTGGAGCTGCAGGGCTGTCAGGGCTCAGCGGAAGCACCAGGATCAGTGCTTCTTTGGGACTGTCAGGGCTCAGTGGAAGCGCCAGGATCAGCGCCAGATGCTTCTGGTGCTTCTGCTGAGCCCAGGAGAAGTGCCAATCAGCTGGAATGTTGCAGCATCTCCGGGGTCTTGTGATTTACATTCAGATGCTTGGCAACTGATTCATATTTATGACGGTCACTGTGTCCCAGAATCATGTGAAGTGACCAAAACCTGCTGCAACCACCCAGCAGACGGGGGGAATAAAAACCAAACACCCCCCTACCGCACCCCCACTGCCAATCTTCAACAGAAATGCTCACAACAATGAAAACCTCGGACAGGAGGAAGAGCTCCACCGGGTGGGCAGGCAGGTGTCTTGCTCGGCTGTGGCTTGGGGGGCACTTTTTTCAGTGCCATTGTAACTTCAAACAGTCACTAAGTGAACTGTTGTAAGTCGAGGACTACCTGTACTTTATCACTTTTTTCCTTTTTTTTTTTTTTTTTGGTCATCAAGTTTTTGACACCTTGCTAGGCGACTGGTAGTACTCGGATATTGCCATATCCTAAAAGTGGTAAAATGGGTGAAAAGGTTGAAAAGCCCTGCCCTAGGCACTTTCCTCTCCCATCCCTGAGATTATCAACATCTGATTAGCTTTAGCAAGATTATTTTGCCTTTTCTTTCAGAATATGCCTTGATTTTTTATCCATGATAACTATACTGTGATTCATTGAATTAACCACATCAGATAAAAAACACAAACATAAATTAATTGCACTGCACAATTACATTACCCTAGCAGTGGAAAAGTAAAAGCTTTGTATTTTCTTAAGATTAAGAACCAGAAAATCAATACTTGGTTTTTATTCTGATGCCATATTGTTAACGATCTAAATAATGTACAAATTGCTCTTCAGACAAGTTTCAAAGCAGTGCGTGCTCAACAAATGAAAATGTTTCTATTTCCAGTGCTGTAGTACTTTCTGTCTAAGAAGTAGATTTTCTGTGAACAAACACTAAACATGCTTAAATTATGCATTGAGATCAGAGGGGATTCAAAATACTTATTTAGCAATATTATGTTTTTATTTTAGTTTACCATGATATTGCAGCTACTTTTAAGAAAACAACAATTCGGATGAAGAAGCAAAACAAAGGTGAGTTTAAAAAAAATTGCATAGAAATTGGGGAAAAATTACGGGGAAAAATTAATAGTATTATCTGTATCAGAGTCAGCTAATATTTATCCAGTTTGACTTCAGAGTGACCTACTCAATTGAGTGGCTTTAATTTACTTTTAAACTTTTGATAGCAACTTAGATTAAGTCTGTTATAGCCACAAAGTAACATACAGCACAACATTTGTGGAAGAACCAATAATAAAAGTATTGTCCTATTATTCATAAAGATATTTCAGTGGAGTGTTCTCATTTAATAAATTGCACATCTACTGTTGTCAGGAGAAATGGACAGTTCTCCAATCACTGTGACAATTTGCCCTGCAATTGGAATAACCACAAAGAGCTATATTTGTAGCTTTTTAATAAAATACATTTGATCAGACTTGGATTTTTAAAAACTTTATAAGCCTAATCACATGAAACAGGTTTCTGTTGGAAAATATAAGAGGACTATTATTCTCAATGAAAGTGACAGTAGAATAACTGCATCAAAAATAAGTATAAGTCTATGAAGAAAAGTATTCTACATTCCATTTTACAACCAACATGCCACTAGGCTTCCTGTATTAAGAATATTTCATTGATCACATTTAAGCAGCTTCTCATGTAGACATTTTTAAAATAAATAACCACATTAAACAAATAAACCTATTTTGTTTAATCTCACAATAATATAATTGCAATAATATCAAACAAAATATTAGGAAAAATATGAATAATCAAGATCTTAAAAATACAACATTTACTTTTTACAGATGATATGTGTCTGTCAAAAATTGAATTAAATAATTTCATGAAGTAGCAAATTTAACAGATAAACCTTCTGTTAATTAACAGTGATTAATAAACATAGAAAATGTTTATTTGAAAGACAAAGGAGGAACAAACGGAAGGCATGTGAATAATATCTGAAGGAGATTTAATTAGGCTCTGCTGTTTCAAGTGAATTGCAACAAACCAGACACTTCTTGTCTTAGGAAGAAATTCATCACCTTTTTGGAGCACTTAGCAAACCTGCTTCCAAGAATACATTATTATAGATAGTCCCAAATAATAAAGTCCTCAGATAAATTGAAAAACTTGTTATAATAGCTACTGTTTATAATATTGCAAGTTTCATTTGAATCTTACTAAATCATTTTTCACAGGGTATGGTCTTCGTTGTCACCGTGCTATCATCACACTCTGCAAACTGATTGGGATTAAAGACATGTATGCCAGGGTTTATGGATCCAATAATATATTGAATCTCACTACGTGTCTCTTTAAGGGATTAGCTAATCAGGTAAAAATTGAGTGACTAACACATGCTTCTCAGTATGTTAAAAAATATTAACTTGGACCTGTATTTTAATTATATTTTATGAACTGTTCTTTGCCATAGTGCAGTGGGAAGGTACAGGGAGGAAATGTTCAAATAAATTTAAAGTGAATACCAGAAAATAGTTTCTCAATTTCCTAATCATGGTTTGTGGAGTATGATAATTTTCTCCAATTTTGATGAAAAATAAGTTTTTTACAATCCAAACATGGATTATATTTGTTCTTTAAAATACTGCCATGGCTGAGACTTGAAGCAGGCTCAGAACAAGGGCAACATTGATACAATATAAATGTGAATGAAATTAAATCAATTAGGAGTTTTGCCCAGGTATGACAATCAGAAGCCAAGTAAAAAAGTTGTGTTCCTTGTTGTAGCCCAATGTTAACTGCTTGAGTGACAGTCTGTCTTGGATATTGGACAAGTAGAGATTTTTCTCATCATCTGCTGTCTGATCTATTATTATTGAAATATGCCATGGATTAATTTGAGTCCTTCTATATGGAATGTATTGACTTTTACCATACCATTCCTTTTTTGACTACATTTTGTTTTGTGCGGGGACTGCTTTCATTTCATTCATAATTGAGGGATTTTCAAACAAACAAGTTTCAGCTTTATAATTTTGCTGTATTTTCTTCAGCTTCATTTGTGCTTTGTGGAGCTTGTTTTCTGATTGGGTTGCTTGCTTTCATTATTGTCATATGTCTGTGAAATCATCTCAGTTAACCTGACCTCCAGTCAATTTTTATTCCACGAGAATCTGTAAAGGTAGAAATCAATCTGCGGATCTCATTTGTTAGTAAAAATGCCAGTACATTATTATGAGAAATATGTAAAATAGTTTTGAAGAACTAGGAAGAATAAAGAAGAACTAGGAATTTGCTTGAAGAACTAGGAAGTGACAGATATTGCTAAACTGAATTTTCATGCTTCATTTCAGGCTTTCCTTACCAAAGGCTGTTGTGTCCATCTTTCCTGTTATAGTAAAATATTGAGATTAAAGCTGAGGCTAAGGGATACTATGTCTAATACTAAAAACAGTAAAGAGGAGTTAGAACTAGCAGCTAAGGATAGCTTTTACCTTCCATGAAACTATTGGTTTACTAAATTACAAAAATTGATGAATTGGTATTTCTTAGATTAGAATCCTCTCTTTGAATTATCCCAACAGGAAACTCATCAAAATCTAGCAAACAAGAAGAAGCTCTACGTGGTAGAATTCCGTGAAGAATGTGGCCCACTGCCCATTGTTGTAGCAAAGCCTAATGGACCAGTCAGAGAAGATCCTGAATCAGAAGAAGCAGCTCTTGATGTCAAATTGGAATGGAAAGAAGTGAAGGCAGCACAAGGAATAAGGAGTAGATGGGCTGATGTCAAAAGAGCTGTTTGGTAGATTTGGGCAGTATTTAGATATCAAAATGAAGAAGATCCGGCATAATCTTATAATAAGGCAATATTTGTTTCCACATGAAGTGAAAAAAAATTGTATAAATTGCCTTGATTATTGCAGTCCGTATAATTTAGTCATTCCAAACAACATAGCCAACTTTCTTCAGCTGATGTCTCTATTTAAAATGCAATCATTTTGTGGCATGCAGGCTGTAAAGAAAAATGGGAATTTACAAAATCTCTGACAAGAAAATTAATATTTTCCCAAATAACTGGAGAAGATAACAACAGTATGGAAAAATAAAGTTGTAATTGAATTTCATTTCGCCTCACTTATCTCTATATGCTCAAGTAAGAAACTTGGACTTTTAATGAATGAGGTAACTTCATGCATTTGGCTTTTAATACTACTTGGACAATACTGAACCAAAACGAACAGTTGGAAGAAGTCCCAGTAATATTAACAGGTTTTGGATAACTCCTCCTTGCCACATTCATCATTATGTTAGAGGAGGTATATTGGTTGCAGAAATCCAAATCCAATTTCAAGGCTGAGAAAAATATAATTGAAACCTTAAAGAGTTGTTTTAAACAATGTAGGAAGTTCTGATATAATAGAAGAAATCATTTGTCATGCCGTAAGACTTTAGCAATATCAGCATGCAATATTAAGACTTACATCCACCACTCCAAATGTGTAAAAAGATTGCATCCTTTTTGGTGATGGACAAAAAAGTTGTCTAGGTCTAGGTTGATAGTAGGATAGAACTTGTTGAAGTCTTGATTGAAAAGGGATTCTTTTCTGAGAGTTCAGATAATGAAAATGCCATCACTGAATATCAAGTAAAGGAGGGAGAGAGTCAAAGGTAAGAAAGTGCCTAGGTCAATATGACAATGATGACATATTGTGGAACTAGTCTGTGTGCATAGCTGTGGCCTGATTCCTATAAAATAGTTATGAGTTCAGTGCAAAATCAAAAGAACTGGTGGCATGTGGTATGCTTTATGGACAGCCCTGATTATATTCCTAATGGCTTGAAAGGGAGATTGCTGTACAATAGGTCAGCATCCATAGTAGCTAAAATGGTGTGATCAGAGAAGATTGCTAATGAATTCAGGTTTTTTTTAGGAAGTCTGTGGTATCCTCTATGTATCTTCTATCTTCTATGTAGCTGAGAGTGCCTCTGGCATAAAGTGACTCCTTTTATGTATAAATGTGACTAAAGTATTTAATAAGTTAATGTTATATCCTGAATAAATGTCAAACATTTGGTCAGCTTTTTAGTACAACCAAGTTAAGCTCCCATTGCATAGCCACCTGGGTGATGACGCATTTTTAAAAACTGCATTGAGAAGGTATTTTCTGGTTAAGGAAAAATATTGATGTACTGAGCAGATAAATGAGTAATAATTTACCATTAACTAACATTATAAAACTCATTTGCATAATTTAATTATATATATCAAAGGAAATTCTAAACATTTGCTTTATATGTAAGTGAGCAAGCAGATATATACTTTCACTTTTAATAACGTAACAATTTGATTGAGAATTCTCTTCCTTTAGCCCAATAAAAAGTCATGTTTTCTTCTTAGAGGATGCAGTGGATATGCTTGTAATGGTTTACCTGGCTTTAAAAGCTAAAATCAACAGTTTTATTTTATTTTAGCTGAAACAAAGCTGTTTTAAATATGTCATTCAAACAATAAATGCTTTAGTATGTCACTTGGAAAATACAAAGCTTTGTATAGTTTTGGAAATAAATTCATCAAAATTACCAGTCTGCCCAAATTCATTAGTCTTCTGTAAAACAAGCAGAGACAAACTCCAGTTCTCTTGCTACATTCTGTGATATTTCTTTGCTAGTCTCAGAAGAGATGAGTTCTCTCTCATTCCCAGCCTGCTTCTTCAGCATTCATGCAGAAGCTTCAGGCTTATGATCAGCATTTATCCCAACATTTTGGTGTTCTCTCTGTGGAGATTTGGGAGGTGCAGTAGAGATCCTGGTGAACACATCCCCCCTCTACGCACACACACCACACACAAGCTCTTGGTTTTTCCTACTTTGTTTTTGAAGATGACAATACCTGTTATGAACCAGTGCTTCCTCTAGTATCAGATGTGCATACCCTGAATGAACAATAATCATATTTAATTAAAATTCTCTCTCTCTCTCTCTCTCTCTCTCTCTCTCTCTCTCTCTCTCTCTCTCTCTCTCTCTCTCTCTCTCTCTCTCTCTCTCTCTCTCTCTCTCTCTCTCTCTCTCTCTCTCTCTCTCTCTCTCTCTCTGTTTTACTCACATATACTCACATAAGAGAATATTCAGGAATACCATTTTTCTCATTCGGTTGCAGGGTTAAGGCACCCCAAAATCTTTGAGTGAAAGTTAACTATAATTCAAATTTGTGTGCCTGGCATTTTTGGTTGCAAAACATATTTATATTTAAATATTCAGTTTTCTTTTACTGTAAGCTGCCAAGAGAACTTTGATTGTAAGTTGCCATAATAAAATAAGTAAACTTTTAAAAATACAACTGATACACATTTCAAGTTGCCATAATTGCTTTTGTTATGCAATTTATTGCAAGTGCTTTCATATTTTTTTAGTGGTAGGGGGAGGCAATTCCCATTGTGCTCACAGCACATAGGCAGAAGAATTTTAACTCTTTCTTCCTGCTGGATCCTGAGAAAAAGTGCCCTTTCCAGGAGCTGCCATGAATTGAGGGCAGAAGAATTTTAACCCTTTCTTCCTGCTGGATCCTGAGAAAAAGTGCCCTTTCCAGGAGCTGCCATGAATTGAGGAATAAAACACTCATTACTCCACATTTAGATGGCATGAAAAAACTAATTTTGTAAATTATAAAAGAACAGGAAATTGTGTTGGTTCACAGACAAAAAGAGAGGCATGACTTTCTCAATTTTCATTTTGGTTAATCTTGAGGATTCTATGATCTTAATTGCAGGAAGAGGGTTAAAATGCTTTTATGGATGCATGTCTTATCCAAGTTCCAGACTAGAAATTCTGTAAAGACACATATTGCTACAAATCTAGAAAACCAAAAAGTCACCAATCTAATTACATATTCATATTAGTGGTTATCTGAATATTCTTAGAATGCTGCTCCCATCAGCTTTAGCCAACATGGGTCAAGGTCTCTACTGCAATCCAACAGACTAGAAATCTACAAGAGTCTACCAACTCAGCTACAGCCCAACTGTGTCCAGAAGGTGTCAGCCTACCCTTTCTCAAAATTGTGGACAAGAAAATGAAGCACACTGAAACTCTCTCATCTTTTCCTTCCCAAACTGAAATGTTATAATTGGTTATCCTTAAATGCTACTTTTGTAAGTACAGTTACAGGTTAATGGGAATATGTGTGCACTTACAAAATTCAATTGGCTTAAGTATACTTTTCCCAGAAAAATATGGAGGGAGCCTGCTTTGTTTTTGTTTTGGTTTTTTTTCAAAAAAACTAGATATAAGTGAGTTGTCCTCTATCAGAGATTCCATATCTCCATTCTTAGATTAAAAACCTTTAATTTGAAAAATAGATTGCCAATCTCCAAACTTTTGTTTACTCAGAAATTCCTCAGACTAGGTATCCAAAGCAAGCAAGAAAATCATAATGAGATCAAGGTATTAACTCAAATGCATTTCCCAGCTTGTATGTATAACATTTTCCACAAAATGTTGCGTTTTTCCTGCATGCCTAACATTGTTTCCCAGAATTACAAACCCGCCTTTTTAATGGTGCCGGTTTCTCAGCAATTACTTTGTCCATTTGTTAATTGATTTTGATGGTAGTTGAATTGCCAATAGCATTATTGATCTATGTAGTGCTATTCTAATTGGATCTGTTTTCTCCTAGTTTTCTTCATAGCAAATGTTTGACAGTTCCCAGTGCCCAACCCTTGAAGGTTTCAACACAGGGGAATGTATGTTGCAACATACTGTAGTGCTTATTCTCAAGCAATGCCAAACCCATAGTGCAAAATATGTGACAGCTGCCCCAGTTTTGACTACTCTGCCTGAGGAACAGCATTCTTATGCTATTGTCATCAAACTCTTGCCACACCATATCAAAGAGGAAAGTCTCACAGGGAGGGCAGAGCAAGAGAGTGTCTGTTCAATCAATCAAAATTTGTTGACATCATGACAAAGAAAGATAAGGCAGATAGAAAGTCATAGAAGCCCAGTCCTCAAATCCAAACTATCGAAGTTCCACAGGTCCAGTCAACTTTTCCTGTTTTATACCATATAATGACAAATGCAGCATCTGATCAAACTTGAGTAATGCACACAGGACACAAACTTGAGTAATCTACAGGACAGCGCTCCCAGCCCCTTGCTGCATTTTGTTGTTGGAAAAGACTTAAATCCAGTCTGAGCCCAGTCTGAGCCAGCTGGGGGAGGAAATACGGGAAATATTGTAGATGAAGAAGGATTGTTTACAGTACAGGACTTTTAAATGTTGGTTTGGCAAAAATGGAGGCTTCCTGTGATTTAAGTAAATCAATGTAGGCTCTAGAGTCACATTTGGTACCTTACATATTCAAATGAATGAAACTGTCACTCTAGGAAAAACAAAGAAAAAGAATGCTTAAAACAGAAAACCAAAACAAGCAAAGAAAGAGAAAATACCTTCATTGGAAAGTGAAAATACTTGTTTTAAGAAATTAAGGTACCTACTTCAAACACAGCTGGTAGCAACCTTCTAGCTTTCCTGTTCTCTCCTTCTTGCCCCTTCTACCAATAAATGATTGCCATATATGGTGCTAAGCTCCCACCATTCATATTTATCCATTTTCAAAGCTGTATTTTGAATTGTAGGCATGTGCTTAATTAGTATACAAAAAAGCAACATACTCTGCCAAGATATTCAATGACTGTTTCCAATCAACACAGGTGTAATAGTCTAAATGTGATTTTGGCCATGGCACAACTGCTCTTGAAAAAGATGTAGTGGAAAAGTAGTGATTCCATGAGCCCTCTAGAAGCCCCCAGTCTGTTTTATGCAGCCCCCAGTCTGTTTTATGCAATTCAAATTCAGCTGCAAATCACGTATTTTCAACAATGACATTTTGCTGTTGGGAATACTGAATGGAATAAAATTGGTGTTCCAAGCCTTTCCAAAGCTTAATGAACCTATTTTCCACAGCCCCTCTCCCAAAGCTGAATTTTGGTTTTGCCCCAACTCATCCAAAAAGAAAGTGAATGGGCCTGTATTTAATCTACTCAAAATCTATCCAAAGCATCAATCAAGTCTTCAGGACTGTTCTGATGCATATTAATTGAAAAATCCAGCATTGGATTTTTGAAAAATTGAAAAAATCAATTTGACACAGTATTGAAAAATTCCTTTGACTTAGTGGAGGAACACAAACTATTTCTCCATAGGATTGTTCTATTTATGAAATATAGGTGCTATTTTCTTGAAGAACTACTTTCTTGAAGCACCTGAATGGTTTCTACTGGACAAGCTGGTTATGAGTCCTTCTAGATAGGAGGACAAATCATATGGCTATCTCTTCTCATTTTTATATAGAACTAATAATTGTGTTCTGAAAGTCCAGCTTTATGCTTTCAGCACATTTAGAATGGATTTCAATAAGGCAGGATAGGGGAAGCTACCATGTGGCCCTCTAGATGTTTTTAAACTCTAATTCCCAATAGCCTACAACAGCATGATCAGTGGTGGGGGATGCTGGAAATTATACTCATCAATATCCAGAGCCCAGCCATTCCCTATCATGCATTTTAATAAACTCACAGGGTATGAGGCCATTAGCTAACATATCATTGCTTCCTTGCTTGGATGCTGGCATTAGCTTAGCCTACTCTACTACTTAATTGTTGTAATTTCAGCAGCTAGGTTCACACACAGGTTTAACCATGACTATGAGGCCTCATGGCTGCATTTGGGTAATACGTTAAACTTGGTTAATTTTAACTTTGATTAATTTTTATGGCTTGGTTTTGAATACAAACCCAGCTCTTTTAGTTAACATAGCACATTATGTCAATCTAAACCAGGGGTGTCAAACTGCTGGCCCGTGGGCCGGACGCGTCATCCAGAAGCTGCACCCACTCCATTGCCAGCAATGGCAAAACCGTCCCAATACTTTGCGCAAAGTCACGTGACATCGCGAGTTTGACATGTCTGATCTAAACAATAGCTTAACTTGGAAATGAATCTCTTGTATTTTATTGTTGGCTTTGACTTCCTTTATTATTATACTAATGCTATTTTTCTTCTCTGGGTACATGTTGACCTCAGACTTGAAACATCATCCAGTCCAATTACTTAATAATACAAAAGTGGTGTTGCCACAGTATCCACAATAGAAAATCATCCACAAAACTGTTCTTAAAAATAATCATAGAGAACCTGCCACTTCAAAAAGCTTATATTATAGGAAATTCATGCTAGATATGCTCTAGTTCCTGCTTCATGAAAATATTGGTTTACACCTATTTGCAGAGCAACAGAGAAAAAATTTACTTCATCATCTACACATCTTTCAATCATCACAGTAAAAACAGTTACAGAAAAAAAGCTTGAATAAAACCAAATTCTATATTGGTTGATCATTAAACTGCAACTGCATTCAAGGCATTTCCCTGCTTTAATCATATTCTCTTCTCCACCTTTTCCCTTTTTTATAACAAATGGTGGCTTATTAAAACAGTATGTCAAAGGAACTGCATGTTACTGGTATAAACCAGTTCTTTAAAATATTTGCCAACCCTAGACACACCTTAACACGGAATCATTCTTCATTATTTAATAACCTGCCTCTGCCCCTTTACCTCTGAAGAAGTACCTGCGCAGAGCAGGTCCTGAGGTCCTGAGCCTAAATGAGATATTTTCTCTCACCAGTGCTGCTTTGTGTCTCATGATTCACAGGAAGAACAGTGTGCTGCAGCTGCCAAAAAAGCCAACACAGTACTAGGCTGCATTAACAGAGGGATAGAATCAAGATCACGTGAAGTATTAATACCACTTTATAATCCCTTGGTAAGGCCATACTTGGAATACTGCATCCAGTTTTGGTCACAATGTAAAAAAGATGCTGAGACTCTAGAAAGAATACAGAGAAGAGCAACAAAGATGGTTAGGGGACTGGAGGCTAAAACATATAAGGAAAGGTTGCTGGAATTGGGTATGTCTAGTTTAATGAAGAGAAGGACGAGGGGGGACATGATAGCAGTGTTCCAATATCTCAGGGGCTACCTCAAAGAAGAGGGAGTCAAGCTATTCTCCAAAGCACCTGAACGCAGGACAAGAAGCAACGGATGGAAACTAATCAAGGAGAGAAGCAACCTAGAACTAAGGAGAAACTTCCTGACAGAACAATTAACCAATGAAACAACCTGCCTCCAGAAGTGGTGAATGCTCCAACACTGGAAGTTTTTAAGAAGAGACTGGACAGCCATTTGTCCAAAATGGTCTAAGGTTTCCTGCCTGAGCAGGGGGTTGGATTCGATGACCTCCAAGGTCCCTTCCAACTTTATTATTATTAATATATTATTATTACTTTTATTGAACAATTTAGGACCATATTTCTCAACTTGGCAACCTGAAGATGTGTGAACTTCAACTCTTGTTGAAGTCCACACATCTTCAAGTTGCCAAAGTTGAGAAACACTGATCTAGGAAAATAAGTATATGTGGGATATGCACTTGCCTCAACTGCAGATACTGCAATATCCTTTGCCTCACCAATTTCTCAACAATATCTTTGCAAAGATGGATCTATAGTCATTTCCTAACAAAGAGGCTATCATATAAAAGACCCAATTTTCCAGGCTGATTAAAAATTTAAATATTCATGACAGGTAAAATATACCACTCAGCTAATAAATTCCACGGAGCAGTCCTTTCCACATCAGGAACAATGTGACAAAGTATGGGCTGCCAAACATAGCCCTCAAAATGTAAAATCATAACATCAGTCTGGAGGGGTCCCTTGCTAAGTGCAAGAATCAGATTAAAATCTTCTGGCTGTTTACAAGAATGCATCCATTTTGGCAGAGACCATCCTCCTGATAACTAGTTTCATGGTAAAATTACTCTGTTTGGAAGTTTTTCCTAATATTCAAATATAATCTGCCTTCCTGTAATTTAAATTTATCATTCCATGTGCTGAATTGGTAGAGAAGATTCTTGGCTTTTTTCACTGTGGCTCTCTTCAGATACTTGCAGAGTCATGTTCCTTCAATTTCCCTTCTTAATAACAAACAGATCCTTCAATCTTTCATCTGAAGATTTAATTTCTAGTCCCCTGATCAACTGCTTGCATTTTTCTGAATGTGTTCCAGTGTCTGAATTAAAGAGTGCAGCCTAGAACTGGAGACCATAATCACAGAGTAAACCAGAGTAAACCAGAGAATCAACTACACAGATTATTAAAGGAAATAATATTTTGGGTCCCTTTTGTTCAGAATTCAGGCCCTAGTATATGAGGGAAACAGCACTGACCACTCTGATGTATATTCTCAGTTAGGATCTCTTCCTACTGAGCCTGTCATTGGTATTCAAGTACTATTGGCTGTGGTGTTATTATTGTTCAGACTGGGAGAGATTTCTGTTTGAAAGTGTCTGTTTATTGCCCTGATAGATTTGTTGTAAATAAATAAACTAAAGAAGACTTAAAAATTGTACTATGCATAGCCTAAAATTGCACTCTAGTTTGTTGTGGCCAAATAATAATAATAATAGTAATAATAATAATAATAGTAATAATAATAATAATAATAGTAATAATAATAATAATAATAATAATAATAATAATAATAATAATAATAATAATAATAATAATAATAATAATAATAATAATAATAATAATAATAAAGTTGGAAGGGACCTTGGAGGTCATCTAGTCCAACCCCCTGCTCAGGCAGGAAACCCTATACCATTTTGGACAAATGGCTGTCCAGTTTCTTCCTAAAAACTTCCAGTGTTGGCGCATTCACCGCTTCTGGAGGCAGGTTGTTCCACTGATTAATTGTTTTAACTGTCAGGAAGTTTCTCCTTAGTTCTAGGTTGCTTCTCTCTTTGGTTAGTTTCCATCTGTTGCTTCTTGTCCTGCCTTCAGGCGCTTTGGAAAATAGCTTGACTCCCTCTTCTTTGTGGCAGCCCCTGAGATATTGGAACACTGCTATCATGCCCCCCCCTCGTCCTTCTCTTCGTTAATATCAATATCATATTGATAACTGATCTTCAATTATCGTTTCAAGTTTTTTTCACAACTACCATTAACCAAACTTGTGATTTCTGCTTCCTAAAGTGAAAAGCTTTACATCTGTCATTATGAGTTTTCTAACTATTTATCTATCCCATCCAATGTTATGTTATTTGCTCATCCAAATCATTAATAAATAATCTATCAATGTTGAATGGGGAACCTGACACATCTTAAGAAGTTTTCCCCTTCCGGTATGTTGGGGAACTTTAAATGATTATTGAACCAAATATCAATATCATTTAACTGTTACACTATCTAGGCCTGACTCAAATGCAATAGTAATCAGAATGTCATGGAGTACTTGTCAAATTCTTTAATATATCCCCTCTCATTATTACAATGACAAATCAAATTACTCCATCAAAAATGAAATAGGTTAGTTTGATAAGGCATTCTTGATTAATGCCATGCTGATTTCTAATGATCATGACATTGTTTTCAAGATGCTCACAAAGCAACTGCTTTATGAATTTCTCTCGAATCCCAGTACCAATGTCAGACTTCACATTCTCATTCTGTTTCCTCTTGGTTGAAAATAGGGACATTTGTATTCCTGTAGTCACTGGGCAATTTATTCAGTCTCCAGGACTTCTCCAAGATAATGTTGATGCTTAGTCAAAACGCCTACCCTGCAATTCATCTAGTGCTGGACATTTCAATTCAAAATAAAGGAGTATTTCCCTAGGTAACCTGCTCCTATTCTGAGCCTTTATAGTTGTGTGATGGAATATATATTCTACGGTTGGTGGAAACTTTTTCTATGTTCTCGCTGAACAACTGATTCACTGATTTTGTCCTTAACAACTTTCATCAAACACTAAGGCGAGTTATAATCAGGAGTTTTTTTAAAAAAAGAGAATTGTTTTGTGATGTGTTTTTTTTCAAGAACAATTTCTAAGATTTTCCCCAAAAGTCATTGCTAATAATTTCCCTGTGGATGGAACCATGAGGGAACAATCTGGCTGAACAGGCTCCAGGGCTGGTCATCACCTGTTCGAGTTTCTCCCTCCCTCTTTTGCACTTTTGTACCTCTTTTTCTCTGCCCTAAATCTCCCTGTGTTCAGCCTACCCTGGAATATTTCATCCTAAATTCTAATGACAAACACACCCACAAAAATCCTGTATTTTTCCTTTCTTTCACTGGCAGCTTTGTTTTTGTTTTGTTTTTGTTTTTACATATAACAATCCCTAACATAGAATTAGTTGGTGTAGATAATTTCTATCAAGTATTCCATCATAACTGTTACATCCTTTTTTAGACCAGTCATTATCAGTTCGGACCACCAAGTGAAGTTACAGTTTTTAAAAATTGGATACTTATTACTTAATTTATGCTTTGCTTAGAATAATGATCTTTCCTTACACAGACATGCATCACTACCTTCCCCAATCCTTTTTGAAGCATTTGAAATCATTTTAATCACTCAAAGTAATGTAGTATTCCAGTAGAAGAGAGCATTTATAGCTCAGGGTCGAATGTGGAATTCTTGGTTCTCTCTGAGATTGGTGGTTTGCTCGCAAATGTTTCATTACCCAACTAGATAACATCATCAATCTAATTCAATGATGTCAACAAACTTAGCCACATCATTATTCATGTTGGTAGATTACTTCACTGAAGAAAGTTTAAAAAAACCCACCTCCATCTAAAAGTTGAACTTGAAGCTTTTTATTGTACAATTTACATAACTGTAAATTACCATTTATTGTCCATTTACATAAAAGGCATTGTAAATACAAATATATTTTAAGGTAGATATACTGAGTTTCCTTCACTCTCTTCTAACAAAGACTTGGAATCCGGGGGGTCGATTAAGAGTAAATATTAATAAAGAAATTTACCGTTAACACGTAATAAAGTACATTATTTTTATATAAGATTTCTAAAGAAAGTTCTTTACAAAAAAAACACACACATATGTCTGTAAAATCCATAGAACATAGGGTTTAAGAAGATTTCCATCTCAGCAGGGAGAACACCATATGGATGACATAAGTCAGTGTGACTGCATATGCAAAAACCTAGAAGAGAAGAGAAGAGCATTTAGCTTGGCAGTCACAGTTATGTGCTCTGGCAGTCATTTCCTAATTTTCTCCTGGCTTTTCCTGACCTTTTTGCAGAACACCAGCCTTACAGTGCATCATTTTTTCTTGCCTTTGCTATTAATCTTCTGTCCCAGCATAAAAACATTTTCTGTTTAGCCCCTCCTCTCTTTTTACTTTAGTATAATCAGCTTTTGGGATCATAGGCACATTAATTGTATGCTGATTTTATGCACATACACATGATCACAGCATAACTATCGGCCGATCCACTGCAATTGGATGGTATTACCATTGCAAAGTATTAACAAGTGCTTCTAGCTGTGAGGGCTTGCTCTTCTAATGTCTGTGTAAGTTGTACATATATCCACTCTATCCATGTTGCTTTGCAGATGTACTCTAAGATTGTAATACTAAATATTATTAACATTTAAAGTTTAAGAGCACTTCTACACTACCAGACTCTCCATCTCCCAATATCTCTGATTCCAGGTTAAAATGTTTCACAAATTTATCCAGACTATTTGAATACCTTCCACAACCATATGCTAGGCCAGGGTTAGGCAACCTTGGCTCTTTTATGACTCGTGGACTTCAACTCCCAGAATTCCTGAGCCAGCCATGCTGGCTCAGGAATTCTGGGACTTGAAGTCCACGAGTCATAAAAGAGCCAAGGTTGCCTACCCCTGTGCTAGGCTTATGGACACATTGGTGTGTTTGGGAGTTCACAGAGAATCAGAAGCTAATCAGTGCTTGTCTTTCTGGCTGATCTTCTACTCACAGACTTGCTTTTGTAAGAATAAAATTAAAGGAGACCCAGAGGATAAACTGCCTTGAGATCTTAGAGAAAGTCTAACTTTAATAATTAATTCATAACATAATAGGCTGTATTGCAATAGCAAACCACTGGTCACAAAGTTATATCATCACCAGGGGTCTTATGCCTGACATAGGGCTGGCGAGTCCCTAAATCTATTGCAGCATCCAATAACCTGAAAAGCAGAATTAAGTAGATATGACTATCTCACTGAAATGAATAGGACTTTGTTTAGTTTTAGCTGGCCACACTTTGGGGATTTTATGAGATTTGCCACAGGGCAAATGTTTATACTATACTAGTGAAATAAATGTGATACTCGGCTGAGTATCTTATCAAGAAACTTTAGAATCTGTATCAATTGGGATTCTCACTGGTATAATTTAGATGAGGAATTTCAGGTTATACAAGAGTGGACTCTCTTAAACATGTTCAATTGAATGAATATGTTAGAGGTGCCACAATCCCTATGTAAGTAGAATTTGTTATCAAGGCCAAAGTTGTGGTTCCTAAAAGTAACATGAGTTAATCAGCATCAGTAAGGAGCTGAGACAAAGGCAATGCACAGCAATAAAGATCTAATAAAATAGTCCTGAAAATGTGAGTCTCGGGTATATTCATATTTAAAACGTCTGTTTGAGTTTTGGCGCTCTGCCTCTCTCCGCTCGCCCCGCCCACTGGGAGCGTTCGTTCTGCCGCATGCCTCATTGGCCAATGAGGATGAACTAACAACCACCTCTCCCCCGCACGAACAAGCGAATAGAGCAGTGATGGCGAACCTTTTAGAGACCGAGTGCCCAAACTGCAACCCAAAACCCACTTATGCATCGTCAGGTGCCGGGTGGGTGTGGCCCATTGGGTGGGCGTGGCTGTGGTGCTAACGGCAGAATGGGTGGAACTAAAAAGTTCCATCAATCAATTCCAACTTTGCAAGATCTTTTTTTTTCACGCGAGAAGTTGAAATTGACTGATTGAACCTTTTTATTTTTTTACATGGCGGTGGAGGCCTAAAGCAAAAAGGTTTTATAAAACCCAGCTGAAGACCTAGGACTGGGGCAACGGCGCAGGTGCCCACAGAGAGGGCTCTGAGTGCCGCCTCTGGCACCTGTGCCATAGCTTCGCCACCACTGGAATAGAGGATCGCAACTTCTCATTAATGGATACATCATCACAGCAAGAGATAATGAGGAGGCAGACTGGACCCATGGACAGCAGGAGAGGACAATTGACCAATGTGGATAGCGATGCTAGCACTAGAAAGGAACGACTGGCCGAGACGACTGCAGCGCAGACAGAAATGTCAGATGAGCAGCGAGATGATTGCATGCGGCAGGACAAATGCTCCCAGCGGGCGGGGTGAGTGAAGAGAGGCAGAGCGCCAAAACTCAAACAGACATCAGCGAACCCAACAGAAACGATTACAAGAGGGTGTGGACCGAACAGACCCATAACACACTCATTAGCTAAACTACTGGCTTCACAGAGACTATAAGAACTTGTTCTCCAATCCTGGCTTACACTCTGATGATGTTAGCAGGCGTTGACGAAACCTCAGTTTTAATAATTTTTTTAGTCTTGGTGATCCATGTTTCTAGTTTTATCTATATAAATCTATTGCAATTCTTAATATATACTCTACTCTAATTCTTAATTGTTTGTTTTCCACAGTGACTTGTACTGTACTGTTATTGTATTTTTCAGAGGGTGAAGGAAGGGAAAAGTTATCCTTGACTTTTACTTTATACAATAATCCATTTATATTCTTGTAATTAACAGATTCACCCACACATACCTTAAAAGTACCTGGTTATGTTCACACTCTGTTTGAGCCATTTTAGTTAAAATTCTATCTATACACTCTTTTTCTCTGTAGAGTCACCCGGAGATAAGGATGAACTCAATACATGATATAGACAGTTTTCTTTGGGATCTTGAATTAAGCCCCAATTATTTCCAAACCATGCCAAAGGGTGTTATATATTTGCCAAAGAATGAGCAGTTCTTAAATCACTAATGTCCATAATGTCAATTTCTTTTATAACTATATATGCCTATCATTTGAGGAGAACCATAATCCAGAGGCACAGCACATTCTGGTTTCAGAAAATTCCAGATTCAACCCTGAGAACTACCGGTAATTATCCATGAAAAAAAAAACTGTAGGTACACAGATACTACTGGGATAAACACACAAATAAATGCACAAATAGCCTCACCCATTATAAAACATGTTTTTAACAAAATTCTTCATTGTAAGCAGAGCTGTCATCCAATCAGAAATAGCCTTATATCTGTTAGTCCATTAGTTGAATTTGCATATAAAGGTAAAAAATAGCTCTGAAGCACCACCCAAGTATATGAGAAACTGGCAAGATGTTACTTTAAGACAGTAATTGTCTCTGACATTTTTATATTTTAATAATAAAATAAGAAATTGCTACAGAATTAATTTAAAAAATTGTACCCTTAAAAAAAAACCCAGTTCATTTTAATTTGTAAATTAAACCCAGTTCTCTTTCAGTTTCCCAGTGCATCTGGAAAACAGCAAATTGAAGAAGATTGGCCTAATTAATGAATCATTTCAATTCTAGTTGAAGGTTATATACTCACCACAGCTGCTATATCTATTTGGTACACCTTGAACACACCAATATCCTTAAGCACTATTGTAATGTAGGCTTGCAAAACTGCTGCACTCAAATAGAAAAGTGATGCAATTACCTGGTAGAAAGCATCCTGGGGGAAAAAAACATCAGAAAAAAAGTCTTAAGAACTCTGCAAATGTTGCTATTTATAGGACAGCCACCAACATTCCCCCATCACCCTTGTGCCACTATAAGCACCTAATATGAGCAGATAGTTCCGTTTGCATTTCTTTTCAACAATGACCATTTATAAAATGCTGTAACATCTGTAATTACTTTTCCTACTTGTGCCAAGATGGCACATCAATACCCCAGCCTCCTTTTGCTTATGCAATGTTCTCAAGTTGTTGCCTTCTATTCATCTATAAGCCATACTGAATCAGCTTGAACTCAACTCAGAAAAATGCTAAGAAGAATGCTGTGGCTGAATAATTCACTATGCAAATGGTGACAATAGGAGAAATTTGTTTTCTGAGCTG
>NW_015386947.1:689037-696240 GCF_001527695.2 Protobothrops mucrosquamatus
CCCTGGCCACAGCCGCCAACTGGTCGTCCAGTGTCAGCCGTGGGTCCAGGAGGACCCCCAAGTTGCGAACCCTCTCCGAGGGGGCCAGGGTTTCGCCCCCTATAGTCAGCGATGGAATCAGCTGACCATACCTGGGAGCCGGCAGCCACAACCACTCAGTCTTGGAAGGGTTGAGCCTGAGTCTGTTTCTCCCCATCCACAAGGTTGGTTTTAGTAAGTAGTGTTACAAGTGGCCAAAGCATGGCGAGCTTGATTATGAGGACTTCAAGAGTTAAATCCTATGCAAGTTAAAAATGAAAAATGTAGTAACAAAACTTATTGAACAATGATTTTAAAAATTATAATATTATTGAGTTTTGCTGCCTGTACATTGATGAAAATTCATAACTTATCTTGCTGTTATTGTATTTTTCAGAGGGTGAAGGAAGGCAAAAGAGGATCAGTTATCCTTGATTTAATACTAATCAACAGGGAAGATTTGGAAGTAGCAGAAAGAACAGAGAAAGCAACCATCTGATGTTGGAATTCTTGATTTTGACAGAAATGAAATGTGTCTCTTGGACTTTAGAAAAAGAAACCCTGAGCAACAATGAGTAGGAGTTGATGGCAGGAAAAACTAATGGAAAAGAAGTTCAAGATGGGTGGGAATGCCTAAAAGAGAAATACTAAAAGCATAATAGCAATCAAGCAATTCCACTGGGTGAGGGGAAAAATAGAAGACAAATAAAAGAATATGGCTACTAAAAAAATATCGCAGAACTGAAAACAAAAAAGAATACTTGGAGGAGTTGCAAAAAGGATCAGGTAACCGAAGGAGAGTATACAGGTTGGAAGTCTGGCAAGCTTAAAATTCAGGAAAAACTAAAATTTATTCTTATTTATTTATTTGTTTGTTTATTTGTTTGTTTTACATGCCATCCATCTCACTGATAAAGTCATTCTGGGAGGCTTACAAAATGGTAAAAAAGATAAATATAAAAGTTAAAATTAGTAAGATTTAAATAAGAACCAAAACCAAGGAGCTGGATAACATGAGGGTGGGACCTTCTCTCTTATCCCTTCAATCACCTCCAGTGAAGAGCACCCCCATCAGGGCTCAAGCCAGTCAGCAAAACCAGGTTTTAAGGCTCTTGGGGAAGTTAATGAAAGATGTCAAAATAACAAAAAATTGTTAGGGTTAGAATAAAATACAAAATAAAATAAAATAATGTGCATAATATATATTCACTGAAGACAACTAAATACTAGCAGATGATGTTTTATTTTTTCTGAACAAAAACAAATATTGCATGTATTTCAACAGAAAATTGTGCAGAGCAAGACAAAGTTGAAGAATTGAATAATGAAACTGAAAAAAAAATAGCCATGGAATATCCCCATAGTTGAGGAATTGCAACCTAGCACCTCAAAGAAATTAAGTAATGATCCAATCAATGCTTCATTTATTCACTTTGAGAAATCCTGGAGAACTGGTGAAATATCAGGTGTACGGAAAAGGAAAATATCGTCCTCATATTCAAAATTTGGAAAAAAAGGAGGATTCTTTGACTATTATCATTCTAATACGATGTCTGGGGAGACTCTAGGAAAAGGCATAAAGTGATTGATCTGCAACAGAATGTAGCATAGATTTGATAAAAAACAAGTCTTGCTACACTATGTTTTTCAATCAGGTAGATTCCTTAATAGATAGTGACATATTTGAACTAGTTTCTTGGCAAGGTTTTTTGGAAATCATTTGCTATTGTCTCCTTTCTGGGCCTAATAGAGAGTGACTGGCCCAAAGTCAAGCCGGTGGATTTGTGCCATAGGCAGGAGTAGAATTTCTGGCCCAGTTCCTAGCCTGATGCCTTAACCACTATACCAAACTGGGTTTCATAGACATTATATTACTTGATTGGGCATACAATAAGGGCAATATGGCCTAACAATTAAGTGAATACATAGATGATTCAAAAATCTTATTTAAAAGATCTCCATCAATTATTCCAAATCATATTGCAAAAAGGTACCAAGTGCAGTGCCATGAAGTTCACTCTTCAGTATTTGTCATGGCCCCCTCAGAGGCTGGTTCGGAGGAGGAGAAGGAGGAAGAGTTGGAGCTGGGACTGTCCGACAGGGAAGGCACACCAGGGGCTGAGGACAATGCTGTCCCGGGTCCCACAGGCATTGGGGAGGTGGTCGACCAGATGGAGAGCTACCTGTACAGGGGAGGATCGGTACTGACCAGCAGTGGTACTGATAGGGAGCTAATCTCCTCTGATGAGGAACAGCTGCCTGCTCCACTGATCCAAGGGCAAGGAGAGTGGAGCATAGGCAAGCCCAGAGAAGGGCTGCAAGGCTACTCGGGAGGAGGTCGCCCCATCCCTCCTCACAAGGAACACCTGGAGGGAAGTAACTTAAGGAGAAACCGCGGGGAGTTAGTCTCTGCCAGGAACAATTGTTTGCTTTGGTTTACACTCACCTGGCTTTTACTTGTGCCTGTTGCTATTTGCCTTGCCTCGCCTGGAAGGTTGCCCTTTGTATTTTGCCTAGGAGCTCACCCTTCTCTGGTGGCCTACGTTGGGCCTTTGCTTCACTGGGGCTTTGGCAATGCTTCTTTTCTGTCTTGTGCCTTGACTCTGCCTGGTGGATTGGACTTGGAACCCTGGACCTTGTCCAGTGAGCGTGCTCCTACTCTGGGGGCTTTCTTGGTACTAGAGGGACTGTTGTTTGGGGGACTGAAGGTGGCTGCCTTCAGGGTAGCGTGAGGGTGGAGCCTTACCAGTTGTTGGAGGGCCATTGGCTGGAACATTGTTTAAAAGAAATAAAGAACTCTTTAGAGACCTTCATTGCCTTGACCACCTGGGCCATAACAATATTTGACAGACAGAATGCATACCAATTTTTCAAATAACACTGAATTTTGTGGGACAACCAATACAACAAAAATCAAAATCACCCTTGATAAATTACAGAAATAGTTGAAAGAAATATTATGAAAGTTAAATAAGACCAATGCAAAGTCATGCACTTCAACATTAACTAGTGGAATAGCTTCCCTTCAGAAATCATGGGTGCTCCATCACTTGAGGTTTTTAAGAAGAGACTAGATAGTCACTTATCTGAGATGGTATAGGTTCTCCTACTTGAGCAGGGGGCTGGACTAGAAGACCTCCAGGGTCCCTTCCAACTCTATTCTATTCTATTCCAAAATCAATTTCTTCACAGTGATATTTGTGAATGTATTGAAATAGTAGTTGATAACAAATTATGCAAATCAGTAGTATGGTGTGGCTGCAAACAAATGAAAATCTGGTCTACATCAATAGAAATATAGTTTCTAAATTACAAACAGTAGAATCTGCATTGATTAGACCCCATCCTGAGTTTTGGTTTGGACACAAAATTTTTGGAAGGTTTCAGAAAAACTGAAGGGCAAGAATAAAAGTGGATCATGACTAATGATCAGCTTAATCAAAAGTCATGCTAGAATGATTGATCCATTTGCAGACATAACTAATGAATGAAGTCATTCCAGAATGAGCAGGAAGACCTTTTCCATCCCAAATCATTGGATCAAACCTGGGCATAGAATGACTAGGAGGACATAAGAGTCCCAGTGATCAGTAGTTCAACCATTAATTCTGAGGTATGGAGGCATTGTGGAAGACTAGAATCTGAAAATAATATTCCAGAGATCAATGAAAACAGTGTGTCCCAACATCTCACTTCCAAACAGGGAATAAATTGTAATGATGTCCAGATTTGGACTTACTGAAAATTGTTCAGAGGCCATCACATTGTTCTGATAAGTATTGTAAGTAGAGAGAAGAAAAAGGGCTAGTTTGATTCAGTTCATTAATATAGTTCTTTACTCAATGTTCTCTCTAGCCAAGAACCACAATTACTAACATCTTAATAACGAAAAAGATTACTGGTTATCATTTCTTAAATATGCACCTAAGGAAAAATTGCTTTATAATGCCTGTTATTTTCATTATTCTTAACCAGGAAGAAAATTCAGGGTTATAAATCTAAGTTTTCCTTAGGTGTATAATTTGGGACTGAAAAATTGTTAAATAAATAATAGTAAGTATGGTAATTTATCGCTTGGTGGTATAAATGTTGCATATGATACATGAATGAAAACTGATGAAGGGAATGGAACTTAAGGGTGAATGAGCTGGACACATCCATGAGCTTCATTGTTAGGATTTCTAGAACACTCTGATTATAATAAGTTGTGATAAGGAAACAAAAATGACTACACAGACATCATTTGAAGCCATTTGTTTCAATACTTTGAGGATGCATCTTCCTTTTGCATAGCTCACCAATTTATCTGCATCATGTGAGTTAAACTCAGGAGTGAAGAAGAATATGATGCATTGTTGTAAGATCTGGTAATCTGGAAAGAGGTAAGAGTTAACATATGCAGTATTAGTCTCTTTGAAATGACTTACCAAAGCAACCCAAGCACTTTTTCCACCGTGAGCTCCACATAAATATAAGAGGAAAAGAAGTGTAGAAATTACAAAGCAAAACACCGAGACAAACATCACCCAGCCTTGACTCAAGTGTTCACCAACTTTGGTAGAAGCCACAAGGATCCAGACCAGGCCACCAAAGACCTACAAGAAAGTATAAAAATAGTTTATCAGTAATAAATTAACATAGCTAGATTTTCACAGTGTGCTAGACCAGAGGTCCCAACTTTTTGGGCACCAGGGACCAGTGCCATGGAGAAAGGTTTTTCCACGGACCAGAGGGGGTATAGTTTTGAATACTGCCTGCATCCCAAGGATGGAGTTTTTCTTGTTTGTGCGGCCCGCTTTCTGGCATGCTGCGGACCAGTGCCAGTCCATGGACTGGGGGTTGGTGACTCCTATGCTAGACTATGCTAAAATACACTGGGTAGCTTGTGGTTAAACAAGTTATAGAAATCCAGACATGTTGCCTTTACAAGTCTTAAACAGATTTAGAAGAATGCCATTAATTTTTTAAAAATTCGTTTATCTGCATTTGTCCTCCAAAAGTACTGTAGTGTACAAGATTTCCGCCATCCTGCTTTATCCTTATAATCAAACACTGAAAGTGTCTACCTCAATGTCACTCTTTTGAATGGAGTGAAAATTTTGTCTTTCTGATTTAGGTTTATATCAACCCCAATGCCATACTTATAGTACTGACCGGAATGTGGCTTGAAATGTACAAGACGAGACAGTTTTCTGTGTTTCTGATTAAAATGGTGTCTTTGGGAAAGAATAACAGAATAACAGACTTGGAAGGGACCTTGGAGGTCTTCTAATCCAACCCTCCTCTCAACCTGATGTTCGTCTGCAAATCTGATGAATTCCCCTCTATCCCCTTGTCTAAATAATTGATGAAGATATTGAAGAATACTGGGCCTAAGACAAAGCCTTGGGATACCTCTCTGCATATTTCCCTTCATTTAGATGCAGTTCCATTGAGGGCTACACATTGAGTGCAGTTTGTCAGCCAATTACAAATCCATCTGGTGGTGATGCTATCTAACCCACATTTTCTATTTTATCAAGTAGGAGGTTGTGGTCTACTTTATCAAATGCCTTACCAAAGTGCAAGTAAATTAAATCCACAGTCTACTAATTTTGTCACCTGGTCAAAGAATGCAATAAGATTTGTTTTTGACAAACCCATGTTGGCTTTTGGTTATGACTTTGTATGTCTCTAGGTGTTTGCTGATTCGTTGCTTGATTATCTTTTCCAGAATCTTCCCAAGTATTGAGGTCAGGCTGATAGGTCTGTAGTTTCCTGGATCATTTTTTTCCCTTTTTTGAAGATGGGAACTACATCAGCTCTTTTCCAGTCATCTGGTAGTTCCCCAGTGCTCCAATGTTCAGTGGTTTCAGAAGTTATAAAGCCTCTTCCAGTGAGAAATGGGGCAGGATTTCTTCTCCCCCAGTCTGAATGGGCTTCAAGTCATGAGAACAAGGGCTATAGGCGAGGATTTTTACTGGATTCAGGGCTCTGATATGCTCAAAATCAGTGGGAGAACTGAACCAGTGAAACTGTCAAGATCCAGAAAGTATAGACAGAAGTATTGGCAATGTTTTATTTCAATACTGCTTTGCTCAGTTGTGTCCTTTTATCTTTGCTCACAATTTCTGTCTCTCTATCTCTTTGCCTATGTGCCTGCAGCAAAGTAACAAATGCAAGCTTTTGTAGGATGATCCAGGCCTCCTATAACTTGGTATAGCTATCTTATTCTCCCACTACTTTCTTTGTTCTAGCACTATTTATTTCAAAAGCACTTGCCCTGATAAGCCTGGTTAAAAGGTGAAACTGGGGTTATTTATTTAAAGGCTTAGCCTAGAGAAGAAATTTCCTGTTCCATTCCATTCAGATTCCAGGTGAAAGGATGAGGCACCTTCTCTTCAAAAACAGATTGTGGGAATTTAATTACCTGCCTGACTGGGTCACTTTCACTTGGGAAACAGCTACAACCAGATCCCCTGGAACTCAAAGGAGAATGGAGTCTAAATAGGGCAGGTTTATACCTTGCTACAACTTACTACTGATAGAGCTACCCTTCCAGGAGAGTTAACAAGTTATCACATTTGCATGTTGTTTACATTTTCCTTTCATAACAAAGATCCCTTCACAAGGGCCCTAACTATCAGTTTTAATTGAATCACAAATGTGAGGTGGGTAACTATATAAATTTATTAAAGAAATGCAATTAATTGTTATACAGTAATTCTGCATTGGCTGCAAAAGCAGACACAGGCTTTGTTCAAAAACTACCACCCAACTCTAGTTATAATTAATTTTCTTTCCAACCTTCAGTGTAACTATAATAGTCAGCTATACTTCAACCCTTCCCAAGAAAGGAAGAGCTTTGGGTTCAAGGATGCTCAAAACACCTTGCATTTTTGTCATGGGCAGATACACAATATGTTAGATCGCGCAGGCAGTAAGACACGAGTCGAGTGACAGTCAGCTCTCGGTTTATTGGCAAGGCATCAAGTAAATCCGGACTAGCTCTCTGGGCCAGGGGAGCCCTCTTTTATGGGATTCCCCTGGCTTGTAATCACACAATTCCATTGGCTGGCAAGACCCTGTTGCTAGTTAGCCAACCAGCAACGGGCATGAAACTGTATGCAGATGGAGAAGGGCAATCACCCTTAATGGGCGATGAATGGTGAAGGGCAATCACCCTTAATGGGTGATCAGGATATG
>NW_015386948.1:0-2010 GCF_001527695.2 Protobothrops mucrosquamatus
ATAACTTTGGAGACTTTTTCAGTCATTCTGGCTCAGCTGTTGGGTTTCAGCCTGGGGATGGAATACGAGGACAGCAAAGACTGCAAGTGCCCCGGTCACATCTGTGTAATGCACACAAATGCAGTGCAAGTATTGCTATTATTCATTTCTGTCGTTCATAGCTGGAACAGAGATAAGAAGCCCTGTGATGGATATTGCTCAAGGGGCTTCACTGGGCTGTGTGTATGTTGAGACTCGATCACAGGCTGTTCACCTGCCAAGTTCAGATGCTTGGCGGTTAAGGTGGAGGCTGATGGGCATGCATTTAGCGATGTTTTCAATAATCCAAAATGAGAAACTTCCCCCTTTTTATGGATTCTTCAAAGGCGACTAAGCTGGAAAGTGCTCATAATTGTTCCTAAGGGCTCAAAATTAACAACTGTGGCAAGAAAGGTCGTAAAATGGGGCAAAATTCACTTTAACGACTGTCTGGCTTAGCTGCAGAAATGTTGGGGTCAATTGCCGTAAGTTGAGGACTGCCTTTACCTCTACGTGAAATCTTTGTTAGGTTCCCATTTGGTGGTTCTCCTCAAGTAGGAGAAACCTCTGCACATCTGATGATAAAGAAACATAGCAATGGGCCTCACTGGAAGGGAAGTACGTGCTCTTTTTAAGTTTTCTTCTGTGCTCAAAAGTTTGTGACGTGATTGTATAGTCATGACACGTGTATATTGGAAAGAGAGATGGCTAGATGCTAATGTCATACGTATTCTTTTGCCTTTGTTTTTTTCCCCCCCAGTAATTTCAGTGGAATTAAAAAATTCAGCAGCTGCAGTGTTGTGGACTTCCAAAATTTCATTAAGTTCAAAAGCGCCCCTTGCCTTTCTAATCGGCCAAATTTGAAATTGTACTCTCAGAAGAAATTGTCCAAAGGGAAACCGGCTTGTGGGAATGGTGTTTTGGAACCTGGTGAGAAATGCGATTGTGGCAGTGTTGAGGTGGGTATTTGATAACCGTTTTCAGATGTGTTGACTTAAATATGTAGGCTGTCCTCTACCGGGGGCTCCTGATATTTGTCAGAAGGGAGCATAAAATCATTAAGGTAGGATAATTCTCGCCTAGCTAGAGATGCTTTGAAAAAATTCACCATTAAATTTGTGTTCATCCCCTAACTTCTTCCTTCGTGCCGCTCTGCCTGGGAATTTTAAAATTTATTAGCTGCAATCATGACACCACTTGCAGTGAACTGTGCAATGCTCATAGGGTTAAGGAATATGGCTGTATAGTGCCCCCCCCCAAAAAAGAAAGCTGGATTAGGTGTTGACTCCAACATAAACACATTTAATGTCTCATCCTTCGTATCTCCGGAGACCCTTAGTAAAAATTAAATGTTCCTTTCAATACAATCTTTCTGCAGCCCAGATAAATTGAGACAGGCAAGATGAGATCTCCCACATGGTAGAGAACTAGCTAATATTTCAGCCATAATGTTTAATGTTTAATGCTTTTGTTTTCAGCATTGTAAAAGGAGTAAATGTTGTACCAGCAGTTGCACGTTTCAGCGGGGAGCCTTGTGCAGTAATGAATTATGCTGTGAAAATTGCAAGGTAAGGCGTCGTAAGGTATGAAATGTGGGAGATGGGAAGCTGTGGGGTTTAGGCCTGATAGAACTATTGGGTGAATATCAAACAGCTGCTTTCCAGTCTTGAGGACTAGAGGAGAATGGCCAAATATCCACAGACTCAAAAATGTAGGAATAATAGGGCAGGAAATATATGACGTTGTCCTTAAACATCACCTGGAAATTTAAGCTATAAGAAATGAAGCTTCATGTATGTTTATAGATATTATTAGTCCATAAGTCTTAAAGTTGCCAAGTTTGAAGACCCCTGGTCTTAGCTGATGCATCATGATACTAAGTGGGTAAGACCATCTGACTCATGGTGACAAGGCCCATCTTTTTTTTTTTATTAAAAGTTTTATAAAAGTTTTACAATATAAATGCCCCCCTCTCCAAAACCCTCCCTCCCC
>NW_015386948.1:2525-6551 GCF_001527695.2 Protobothrops mucrosquamatus
AGAATAACAAGTCTGTAAAATCCTTTAACTCTCTTTTTAGCATAAAATATATTAAGATTAAACACAGTAATAATAATATCATATTAATAATTAAAAATAAGGATAAATAAACTGTATAACAACAATAATACTCTAAAATTCACTCAAAGACCAAATGGAACTTTTTGGTCCCATATTTCTTCTCAATATAATCTATCCATCTTCTCCAAACCGAAATATATCTTTCTTGTGAATAATCCTTCACATCAGCGGAAATCTTGGCCATTTCTGCTAAATTTGAGACTTTAAGTGACCATTCTTCTATAGTGGGCAGACGTTCCGTTTTCCAATATTGAGCTACTAGTAGTCTTGCAGCCGACAAGGCCCATCTTTTTTGGCTTGCAGCTTGATTTTTTGCTTTGGTTTTTAAGGTTTCTTCCCCTTAGACCATAATACACCACTTACCACTCACGTGCCATAATATGTGAGAACCCAATGGCACCCTAGTCATCAGCTGGACTCTTTGTAATATAACAGATGTTCCTTGTCCATTTTGTTCTTTATCTCCTTGCCTAGTTTAAGCCAAGAAACACAATATGTAGACGAGCATTAGACAAGCACTGCGACTTTCCTGAGTACTGCAATGGGAGTTCGGCTAGTTGCCCGGCCAATGTTTACGTTCAAAACGGGGTCAGTTGTGCCTCTAACACCGGCTTCTGTTACGGTGGATCCTGTCAATCAGCTGACTTGCATTGCCAGGAGTTCTTTGGATCACGTATGTTGGAACAACTAATTTTGATTCTTTTCTGTCCCCTTAAATGCAACCCCCACTGCCTTTTCCCCTGGGATCGCTTTTTGTCTGCAGAAAAATGGCCCTTTTGTATCACCAGCTTTGAATCAGGTTTCTTTATCCTAATTCTCGGCAAGGATCAATTGCCACTTCTCAACTTGCAGATTATCCCAAATAATGGATCCCAGCATGCCTTGGGGAGAAAGAACGTCTCAGATGCCCATCTCCGTTTGTAGCCTGAAACAAAACGGATTGGAGACTTCTCACATTCTTCACAACCTTGTTTATATCTGAAAAGGGCAGAGAAATTATTTTTTGTTGCAAACTATTTGGAGAGGCAGTGATGTGGGAAGTAGTGTAGAAATTGAGTATGAAATGAATAAAGTCAGTAAATGGGGTATTGATACCGACTTCTGGTTGTAAACGCAACTCCTCCTCATCCCTCAAAAGAGAACGCTCTCATCCTCCTTTTCCTTTTAAAATAAATATGCATTTTGGGAAGTTGGCCGCCATGTGTCCCTGCCCTCTGCCCTTTCCACAGTCTCTGCGGAAGCAACTCAACAATGGCATCTGTGCAGCGGGTACTTTTTTTGCAAAGTGTTTTGTAATCAAAGGCAATTTTCTCCTGCCTTCGTCTTTTGTTCTCTTTCTCCCTTCTCTCTCCCACCCTTCAAAAAAGCTATGGGGTTCACCAGAAAAACTATTTTTGTCCCAATGCTAACACACTCTCTCTGGCCGATATGTCCCCACCCAGGGGTAGGCAGCCTTGGCTCTTTTATGACTGGTGGACTTCAACTCCCAGAATTCCTGAGCCAGCGTGGCTCAGCTTGGAAACCTCTCCCTTTCCCCTCAGCATAGCTAGCTCAGGAATTCTGGGAGTTGAAGTCCACGAGTCATAAAAGAGCCCAGGTTGCCTACCCCTGGTCTAGTGCAGTGTTTCTCAATCTTGGCCGCTTGAAGATGTGTGGACTTCAACTCCCAGAATTCCTGAGCCAGCATGGGGGAACTATGGCCCCTTCATGACTCATGGACTTCAATTCCCAGAATTCCTGAGCCAGCATGAGGGAAACTTTGTCTCCTTCATGACTCGTGGACTTCAACTCCCAGAATTCCTGAGCCAGCATGAGGGAAACTTTGGCCCCTTCATGACTCGTGGACTTCAACTCCCAGAATTCCTGAGCCAGCATGAGGAAAACTTTGTCCCCTTCATGACTCGTGGACTTCAACTCCCAGAATTCCTGAGCCAGCATGGCTCAGCTTGGAAACCTCTCCCTTTCCCCTCAGCATGGCTGGCTCAGGAATTCTGGGAGTTGAAGTCCACGAGTCATAAAAGAGCCAAGATTGCCTACCCCTGTATAACAGCTTATTTGATAGGAGTGAATGCGAACCGATTGAAATAAAAACAAAGAAAACCCAATGGTCATATCCTGATATAAGTTATTTTTGCTCTTCTAACCAAACGTCTAGGGTCAAGAAACGCTCCGCAAGTATGTTACGAAGCAGTGAACAGCCAGGCTGATAGATTTGGGCACTGCGGCTTTGATCTCAAAAGGAAATTTAAGACTTGCTCTTTTCGGTATGCGATTAGGCAATAAAGAATAAGTTGAAATGTTGTGTTTTGGGGAGAGGTGCTATTGGAGGGAATGAGATTTGACCCCTGGCCTGAGTTTTAGATAGATAACCTTTTATTGTCATTTTTTTCCCCTGTGGGCACCATGGCACACATTAAAAATGTGCTGGATAAGTGAATGATTCTTTCTGAAGCTGCAGTTGTGTAGAAACAGAAGGGAGCAGTATTAACTGTATAGAATAAAGCTAGAGAGAATTGTTGAGTTGCCGTAGGTCAAACGATCCTCAGAGAAGAGTCCAAAACAGTCAAGAGAGCTAGAATTGTCACCTCCAACCTTTGCCACCAAGGCTATCAGGAAACCTTCTATATATCCATTTTGCTGGAAAGGTGGAAGGAAAAAAATTAGGAACGAAAGTCTGGAATATAGACCTACATAAATAGGCCTTGGTTTCAATGGACTGCAGTATACAAATCTCTCTATGTGGGACTTCATTCTTCTCTGCGGTAACCAAACAAGGAAATGCAGTTTTTGAGTCTTCTGCTAAGTAAGCCCGGGCCTGTATAAAGGATTAAATTGGGAGAGGCCAACTTAGTTCAAAGCCAGGCCTAAAATGAACAGAAGTATTTGCTATAAATGGTGGGGATGGGGGAAAAAGGACCAAACTTGCCTTGTGATGTGACAAGTCAAAGCCTGCCATTTATACGTGTACCTTGACTTTGGACACAAATGCGTAAATTGTGGGGTTTTCATTGTGTCACAATGCGTGTCTTCTCATTTGCTCCCCTGTAGATGGTTGAGGATGTTTGGGCTAGGAAATCAAGAGCAGAACAGTGCTGGTCTGGTGGGTTGGAGAGATTTTAATGCACACTGTATGATTTCCTCTTCTCTTCTCTTCTCTTCTCTTCTCTTCTCTTCTCTTCTCTTCTCTTCTCTTCTCTTCTCTTCTCTTCTCTTCTCTTCTCTTCTCTTCTCTTCTCTTCTCTTCCCTTCCCTTCCCTTCTCTCTTCTCTCTTCCTCCCCTCTGCTCCCCTCCCCTCCCCTCCCTTCACTCTACTCTACTCTACTCTACTCTACTCTACTCTACTCTACTCTACTCTACTCTACTCTACTCTACTCTACTCTACTCTACTCTACTCTGTACTCTCTCCCTTCATCTTCACCTCACCTCACTTTTTACAGGGATATCAGATGTGGAAAGTTAATTTGCACATATCCCTACGACGCTCCTTTTACTAAAATTAATGTTCCCGTCTTGTATATACCGGTGAAGAATGTTGTCTGTGTGTCATTGGACCTTAAACATCGAGAAGGTACACCCGACCCTATGTTGGTGAAAGACGGTACAAAATGTGGACTTGGTAAGGTAAGAAAAACAACCCGGAACAGTGATGCTCTATAGGACATGCAGTCCTCGACTTACAACCTCAACTCAGCCCAAAATTTATGCTGCTGAGCGAGACATTTTTTTAAACTGAATTTTGCCTCCATTTACGACTTTTCTTGCCACAGGTGTTAAGTGAGCCACTGCAGTTGTTAAGTTAGTAGCACGGTTGTTAAGTGAATCTGGTTTCCCTGTTGGCTTTGCGCATCAGAAGGTTGCAAAAGGGGATCACGTGACGCCCCCGGGACTGTCATAAATATGAATCATCTGAATTTTGATCCTGTGACCCTGGGGATGCTGCAATG
>NW_015386948.1:6933-9511 GCF_001527695.2 Protobothrops mucrosquamatus
GGACAAGCAGCGCGTCAACCTAACAAGCCAATAAATGAAGCCTTTTGAAAAAAAAAGCCTTTCTTGTTTTAAAACCCGGAAAAAATATATTGTTCCTTGTAGATTTGCTTCAGACAAAAATGCGAAAGCTATGACATTCTGAGTTACGACTGTGATTCTGCAAAAAAATGCTCAGGACACGGGGTAAGTAAAAAAAAAAAAAATGATTTCCCATGAAAGTTAGAAAAAAAAAAGGAATTTCTTTCTTGGGCCAAAAGAGGAGAGAAAGCGTCTTGATCGTGATAAAGTCAGTTTGGAATTAGAGACCAAGTTGGTCTAGTGCAGGGGTAGGCAACCTTGGCTCTTTTATGACTGGTGGACTTCAACTCCCAGAATTCCTGAGCCAGCCACGCTGAGGGGAAAGGGAGAGGTTTCCAAGCTGAGCCAAGCTGGCTCAGGAATTCTGGGAATTGAAGTCCACGAGTCATAAAAGAGCCAAGGTGGCCTACCCCTGGCCTAGTGCAGTGTTTCTCAACCTTGGCTGCTTGAAGATGTGTGGACTTCAACTCCCAGAATTCTTTGCTGGCTGGGGAATTCTGGGAGTTGAAATACACACATCTCCAAGCGGCCACAGTTCAGAAACACTGGTCTGGTTGTTAAGACACCCGGATGGAAAATTGGAGGCTGTGAGTTCAAGTCCCACCTTAGTCATGAAAGTTGGCTAAGTGATTTGGAACCAGTCACTTTTTCTTGGCCAACCCACCTCACAGGACTGTTGTTGTGGACAAAATAGGAGGAGAAAGTGTGCGTTAGCCACCTTGAGCTATTTGTAAAATGATAAAGGCGGGGTGCAAATAAATAAATAAAAAGGGAATTGCAATGCTCATTAAGAATGGATAGTGCTTTGATTGTCCAGATCGCCCTTGGTTTTTTTGACCCCGCCACCTCTATGAATACCCGCAGGTGGGGCACCCAGTGCTTTAAATGGATGCGCTACGCCCACGTTCCCCAGCCAGTTGTCCTCAAGATGTGGACATAGCTCAGTATGCAAGGTGGCTTTTTTTGCAGGACAAAGTCCTTATCTTGGCTACGGCACAGTCTACAAGTAATGGATCTGATTAAAATCAAAATTCTATCTGTGAATAGAGAGAATGATATTACACCCAGATAATGTTTATTTATTTGTTTATTAAATTTATAGGCCGCCCATCTTGTGGTTTGAGGTGGCTTACAATGTAATCCTCGCTCTGCCATCATTAGTCTTGCTCTTTGGTTAACCAACTGGCTATTTTTGTATCTACTTGTATGTTTGTATTATTTTTATACTTTTGGTATGGTCAAATCGCTAATTCTATAAACCTCTCCCCCTCCCCTCCCCTCCCTTTCCCTTCTCTCCTCTCCTCTCCCCTTTCTCTCCTCTCCTCTTTCCCTTCTTTCCTCTCCTCTCCCCTTTCTCTCCTCTCCTCTTTCCCTTCTTTCCTCTCCCCTTTCTCTCCTCTCCTCTTTCCCTTCTTTCCTCTCCTCTCCCTTCTCTCCTCTCCTCTCCTCCTCTCCCCTTTCTCTCCTCTCCCCTTTCTCTCCTCTCCTCTTTCTCTCCTCTCCCCTTTCTCTCCTCTCCTCTCCCCTTTCTCTCCTCTCCCCTTTCTCTCCTCTCCTCTCCTGCCTTGCCCTGCCCTGCCCTGCTCTGCCTTCCTCTCCTTCTCTCCTCTTTCTCTTCCCTTCTCCCTCTCTTCTTTCTATCTCTTTTCCCCTCCTCTCTCTCCTTCTATCCCCTTTCCGTCCCCCCCTCCTTTCCATTCCATACATTCTGTTCTGTTCTATTCCCATTCCAATTCCACTGATCACTTTTCCACTTGTCAAAAGCATCCTCCCATTTGGAACTGAAACACCCGACTGCGAGATTGAAATCCATTCAGATTTTCTCTTACTGGGTTTTTCAGGTATGTAACAACAACAAAAATTGCCACTGCGACCCAGGCTGGGCTCCTCCAGACTGCAGTATAAAAGGAAGTCCTATGGGAGGAAGTATTGACAGCGGGCTTCGCTATCTGGATTTAGGTCAGTCAGTTGTATCTTACCGGGACATTGTCCAGTCAAACCAATCAGTTCAGCCATTTGATTGATCTGAGACCTTCTCTCTCTCTCTCACATTCTCTCTCTCACATTCTCATGTTCCATTCTTTCTGTAGGCATCCCCCCCCACTAGCCATGATGAGAGGACATGGATGACAAACACCTGATGATGTCATAATGCAAAACCTATCCCCTTATACTTGAATCATGGCATTGGACACCTTATCTAAATTATGGGTTTGTAGTCTGACCTCAGAATGCCCCGTTCTACACTTGCCCCTGACAGACACCTGTAATGATTTCTCCAGACACTCTGCTACCTCTGTCTGTTGTTGTTAGTTGCGAAGTCGTGTCCGACCCATGGACAACGTTCCTCCAGGCCTTCCTGTCCTCTACCATCTTCTGGAATCCATTTAAGCTCAGGCCTACTGCTTCAGGGACTCCATCCAGCCACCTCGTTCTCTGTCGTCCCCTTCTTCTCTTGCCCTCCATCTTTCCCAGCATCAGGCTCTTCTCCAGTGAGTCC
>NW_015386948.1:9713-20273 GCF_001527695.2 Protobothrops mucrosquamatus
TTCTCAAAGCGGAGAAGGGAGGTTTGCAACCAAGTAACGTACCGGTGGCAGAGGCATCTGCTAGGAGGGTCAAAAGAGTTAAGATGGCAGCCACAATGCACATAAAAAGGGTGGCTATGCTTGGCGCAGTTTTCCCCAATATCGTGCAATTTATATATTACTTTTACAAGTATTTCTTTTCTTCTAAATCTACATTGCGGCGTTAAGATTAAATTACACATTTTGAGCAATTGCATTTTAAGCTGTACAATAGGTTAAAAATGCAAAAGAAACTTCAGGTGCATTGAAATCATGTCCTGCTCTTTCTTTAGCTGAATGGAACTGCGTAACAAATCTGGCATACGTGTGTTTTTAATTATCAGATTTTTTTTGGGCCAATATTTCTACCGACTTGGGCTAAATCCCAAAGACTGATGAAGTAGAATAACCAGAAATGGCATCTGAGCAGCCAGACCGATGTTTAGAATTACAGAATAATGTTTCTGAGGATATATTCAGCCCAGGAATGGATTTTTAGCCCCAGAACTGAACTTAACAGTTTTTTTCATCCACAGACGTCCTTCTGCTCCCTTCCCTGCATTCTATGTGGCCCAATCTAATGTAGAGCTTTTAGTATTTACTACCAGATTGGTGTAGTGCAGGGGTAGGCAACCTTGGCTCTTTTATGACTCGTGGACTTCAACTCCCAGAATTCCTGAGCCAGCCTTGCTGAGGGGAAAGGGAGAGGTTTCCAAGCTGAGCGATGCTGGGTGAGGAATTCTGGGAGTTGAAGTCCACCAGTCATGAAGGGGCCATAGTTCCCCCATGCTGGCTCAAGAATTCTGGGAGTTGAAGTCCACGAGTCATAAAGAGCCAAGGTTGCCTACCCCTGGACTAGTGCAGTGTTTCTCAACCTTGGCCGCTTGAAGATGTGTGGACTTCAGCTCCCAGAATTCCTGAGCCAGCATGGGGGAAACTATGATCCCTTCATGACTCATGGACTTCAACTCCCAGAATTCCTGAGCCAGCCGTGCTGAGGGGAAAGGGAGAAGTTTCCAAGCTGAGCCATGCTGGCTCAGGAATTCTGGGAGTTGAAGTCCACGAGTCATAAAAGAGCCAAGGTTACCTACCCCTGAACTACACCAATGGTGTAAAACTCTCTTAAATCATCTTAACTACTGTTGCTTTCTAGGTCTTATTCTAGATCAGAAGAGAGTAGCACATCGGAAAAAACAAGGTAAGCCTCTAGAAAGCTGATCTGGGCAACCTGCAATCTAGAAGCACATTTTGCTTTTGGAAAAGGTGAGTTTATTTCGTAAGAGCAGCAGCTGCTCTAGGCAAAGCCTGTTCCATTTTAATTCTAAATAGACAGAAATGAAGGGCTGCCAAATCCAGATGCTTGGATGGCAAATGTTCCTGGACCTTCTCCGTCCCCTCTGATAGAATTGGTATCTAAGGGGGGGGAGCTTTTATTTATCAGCCTGAGAAAGGGTTGTGTGTTTTCTTCCCTTCTCCTTATTTTCAAAACAACAAAGCAAACAGTTGTTGGATGGGTAATTCTCGCAATGTTCTTTAACTAAGACTTATCTCTTCCTTTAAATTTCAGCTAAACCGGACCTGATGTGAACGGAGGAAAATTACACCGCTGCTTTCCATGGAAGAAAAGAGAAAGCAAGATCATTGCACATAGATGTACACATGCCATCTAATAAATCACTGTTTAAAGCACGAATGGATTGACTTTCTAGGTTCCACTTTAGTATGGATGTGGGTCACACACACACCTCAATTATTTTGGGGCTCAACTTTTTAATCAACTCTTAACAGGCCACGGTGCCAAGAGTCTGCAAGCCTATTGCATGTGGGTTTTTTTTGCAGTTAGAGTTGTCCTTTTGCTATCTCCAAGTAAGTATCCTGTGTGCCTCACAATCCTCTTTTTGCATCAGTAAAGGACCTGAAAATACAAGTAGCCCTTGACTTACAACACTTCATTTAGTGACCGTTCAAAAGCACAACGGCACTGAAAAAAGTGGCTTATGCCTCTTTTCAACACTTCTAACAGTGGAAGCATCCCCATGGTCACGTGATCAAGGGCCTGAATTTCTGTGCAATAATTCAAAAGTAGGCAAAATGGGCTTCCAAAAACATCTTCAGCCTAGCAAGTAAAAATACCCCATTTTGTTTCTCTTCTCACCTTGCTCTTCTGACAGTGGTGATACTGCAGATGAACGAATTGGATCCTCACAGCTCATGCGAGACCCGGGGCCGGTGCAGGAGTGCTGCAAAGTTTAAAAAGAGATTTCTGTTTGCAAGAAAAAAGGACAACCCAGACCTTTGGCATTGTGCAATGCAACATAACCCCCAGTGGCTCCAGGAAGATGGAGCTCCTTGCCTTTAAGCAGCTTGAGCAGGACTCCAAAGCTCCTAGTTCACCAGGTCTGGAGCAATAGCGCTTCCCTCAGGGTTTGGGAATGATGGGGTATGTAGTCTGACATGTTCACAGAGGGTCAGTGGCATCTGGGTGCTGGGATCCCACCATTGGTTTTCTATCTGCCCAAGGTGCTCATTCCACACTGAAAGCCACTCCAGTGCATGTGGAGCGATCCTCCTGGGCTCTGGACCCCAGGGCAGAGCGAAGAAGTCTCCATCATCATCATCATCATCATCATCATCAGTGCTGCAGGTGCCAAAAAGGCCAACACAGTGCTAGGCTGCATTAACAGAGGGATAGAATCAAGATCACGTGAAGTATTAATACTTTACAATGCCTTAGTAAGGCCACACTTGGAATACTGCATCCAGTTTTGGTTGCCACGATGTAAGAAAGATGTTGAGACTCTAGAAAGAGTGCAGAGAAGAGCAACAAAGATGATTAGGGGACTGGAGGCTAAAGCATATAAGGAACGGCTGCTGGAATTGGGTATGTCTAGTTTAACGAAGAGAAGGATGAGGGGGGACATGATAGCAGTCTTCCAATATCTCAGGGGCTGCCCCAAAGAAGAGGGAGTCAAGCTATTCTCCAAAGCGCCTGAAGGCAGGATAAGAAGCAACGGATGGAAACCTATCAAGGAGAGAAGCAACCTAGAACTAAGGAGAAACTTCCTGACAGTGAGAACAATTAATCAATGGAACAACCTGCCTCCAGAAGCGGTGAATGCTCCAACACTGGAAGTCTTTAAGAAGAGACTGGACTGCCATTTGTCCGAAATGGTGTAGGGTTTCCTGCCTGAGCAGGGGGTTGGACTAGATGACCTCCAAGGTCCCTTCCAACTTTATTATTATTATTAACAACCTGCCTCCAGAAGCGGTGAATGCTCCAACACTGGAAGTCTTTAAGAAGAAGCTGGACGGCCATTTGTCCGAAATGGTGTAGGGTTTCCTGCCTGAGCAGGGGGTTGGACTAGATGACCTCCAAGGTCCCTTCCAACTTTATTATTATTATTATTATTATTATTATTATTATTATTATTATTATTATTATTATTATTATTGTTATTGTTATTGTTATTGTTATTGTTGTTGTTGTTGTTGTTGTTGTTGTTGCTGCTGCTGCTGCTGCTGCTGCTGCTGCTGTTACTACTACTATCATCATCATCATTTCTGGATCCCGAGCGCGCCTTCCCTTACCGGATGCCTCTTCCCACGCGGAGCAGCAAGAACGCGCCGGCCGTCGAACGTCCAGGCGCGGACAGAAGCGTCCGGCGGCTACCGCGGGGTTCGGGCGCGTGGAAGCGCCGCGCCGTTCTCATTCCTCCGCGCCCGTTAGCGGTCGCCTGTGGCCGCCGGCGCGCCGCCTGTCCGGCCGCCCGCGATGGCCCTGCTAGCGCTGCCCTTGGCCCTGCTCGCCGTCTCCTTCGTGGCCCCGCAGGGTGAGTCCGCTGCGGGCCCCGGGATGGCGCGCCCCGAGCGCGGGGCGCTGGCAGCCTTTGGCGCCGCGGAAGAGCCCCGGTGGGCTGATGGGCTCCTTTGGGACCCTAGTAACAACCAGGGCTTATTGTGGTGGGGGGGTCATCATCTTCTTCGCAGGGGTAGGCAACCTTGGCTCTTTTATGACTTGTGGACTTCAACTCCCAGAATTCCTGAGCCAGCTTGGCTGGCTCAGGAATTCTGGGAGTTGAAGTCCACAAGTCATAAAAGAGCCAAGGTTGCCTACCCCTGTCTTATTGGGACAGTCATGCCACCCTTGAGGTGAGGCTTCCAGCAAGCTTGAACAGATAGGACAAAAACACCACCCTCCTCCTCTTCCTCCATATATTATTGCTTTGCTTCCCCCCCTGCCAATCATGTGACTCGGTGGTGGTGGCGGCAAATGCAAAGTGTCCACAGTGCAATTAACCATATAAAGAAATGGAATTTAACCCATGGCAAAGAAACTCCAAAAACGGGTGTTGTATAATAACAATGCTCTTGGCAATGTTATGTAGGTTGAACATTGATGTAAGGGATTATGGGCCATCAAGGCAACGTTGACTCCTAGGACCGCATAGACCAGTGATGGCAAACCTTTTAGAGACCCGAGTGCCCAAACTGCAACCCAAAACCCACTTATGCATCGTCGGGTGCCGGGTGGGTGTGGCCCATTGGCTGGGTGTGGCCAATTGGGTGGGCGTGGCTGCGGTGGTAACGGCAGACTGGGTGGGACTAAAAAGTTCAATCCATCAATTCCAACTTTGCAAGATCTTTTTTTTCCCAGGAGAAGTTGAAATTGACTGATTGATTGAACCTTTTTTTTTTGCACACGGCAGCGGAGGCCTAAAGTGAAAAGGTTTTATAAAACCCAGCTGAAGGGCTAGGACTGGGGGCGATGGCACGAGTGCCACCTCTGGCACCCGTGCCATAGGTTCGCCACCACTGGCATAGACAGATGTTTCTCCTTGATAATCTATCCCCAAGATAGAGGATCAATGTCCCCATCGCCTCTGTAACTGAGCCCGTCCGCTTATCCCCACTGTAACTGACCCCATCCTCTAACCGCTGGTCAGACCTGCATTGATTAGCTATGGAAATTTTGCTTGATTAGCAGTGGAAATTTTGGGCTCAATTGTAGCCAAATTTTGCTTGATTAGCAATGGAAATTTTGGGCTCAATTGTAGCCGTAAGTCAAGAACTACCTGTACATGATTATGAGAGTCTTTCTCCTGCCTAGGGTCTCAGCGGTCATTTCTGCAGGTGATTGTTCCTCAGAGGAACCCAGCTCACGCCACTGGAAATAAGGTATTTCTTGCTTTTTGCCTAGTCTGTTGTCAGTGTTGCTAAACTCACCTTTTAACCTAATCAGGAGTGTCCAACCTTGCAAGCCTCGGAAACAGCGGACTGAGGAATACTGGGAGTTGCAGTCTACAAGTCTTCAAATTGCTGAGGTTGGACATCCCAGATCTAGGCCATCCTCTCACAACTGCCTTCGTGAAAAGTTTACTTGACTAATGCAATTGACTTTTTGTGGGTCTCTTTTTGAAGATGACTCGAAGCTATTGTGTGTTCAGAGCACAGTACTCAATAACAGTAATGACAATACATATTGACTAGTTCTCCGACCATATCAAAATGATACAAAAATAATACAGAGTGAACAGTAGGATGTACAGTATTCACAATACATCATTACCTCTGCAAACAACCCCAGTCTGTTGTAAGTAGTCTATCCTCTTCAAAATGGTCTTTGATACGAGAAGGGCAGTCTTGTTAGTGATGGGCAGGTTTGTTCTCTGCAAGAAATAACATTCTCTTTGGTAAAGTGAAGAAGCAGCTCTATTCTTGATAAAACCTTTTGCATCACAGCAAAAGCCTGTGATGGGACGGTCTGCATTCAGCTGAAAATCATTTCCAGCCAGCGGTAAAATTTACTTTCGGCTGTACATTCTTTATAGACCTGAATGGTTTGTGCTGCTTGGATTTTTGCAATATGAATAAAACAACAGCAATAAGACTTGGCTGTTCCAGCTTGCAGGACTGGCCTAGGGTAATTTTTAGAGGGGTTTTAATTATATTTTAAATTTGACAAATATTTAAATATTCTTTTTAATTAAATTTTAAATTGTACTGTTATTTATGTTTTTAATTGATTGTCAGCCGCCCTGAGTCCTACGGGAGAAGGGCGGGATACAAATCCAAATATAAATAAATAAAATATAAAATAAATAAATAAACATAACAAACCCTTTGGCTGTTTCAGGAGAGGATGTCATTTGATATGAACATAGAAGGGGAATCCTTTTCAATTTATCTGAAGCAACAGTGAGTAAAGGAAATAATTGGGAAGTACTGCCTGCTTTGTAGCTAACTTGTATGTTTGCATGAATGCTTAAGGAACCACGTAAATGGTTTAAGAGATTTCAAGGCTTGTCTGCACAAGGAAGAAGGAAGTGACCCCCAATTCTGTTCTGCAGAAGAAATGAATTTGTTTTCAGAAGTAAATTTTCCTGGCCCTGGTTTTTTAAAAAATCTCATTTTAAAAGATAATCACAGAGGAAGAGGATAAAATATTAATACAGCTGTCATTGGCTTATGTATCTTGAAATAGCTGATAAGGGGTAGTTCAAAACAAGATGGAGTGACTCTCTCTCTCTCCCTTTTAGTTTATGCTGAACCATAAACTATTATTCTTCTTCTTCTTCTTCTTCTTCTTCTTCTTCTTCTTCTTCTTCTTCTTCTTCTTCTTCTTCTTCTTCTTCTTCTTCTTCTTCTTCTTCTTCTTCTTCTTCTTCTTCTTCTTCTTCTTCTTCTTCTTCTTCTTCTTCTTCTTCTCCTTCTCCTCCTCCTCCTTCTCCTTCTCCTTCTCCTTCTCCTTCTCCTTCTCCTTCTCCTTCTCCTTCTCCTCCTCCTCCTCCTCCTCCTCCTCCTCCTCAACCTCACTCTCTTCTAGCACTGATGTTGGTACCTAGCTGGGTCATGAAATGTCTGCAAGAAAACATTCAAGCTCAGAGAGCACCAAGGACCCCTCAAAATTTTCTTCGTTTCTCCTTTTCAGTCCGGTCTTATAAATTTGATGTATTTGTTTTCTGTCGATTGAGGTATATCATGTAATGTGTTCTTTCTCTCTCCCCTCTCTCCCTCCTTTCTCCTGGATCTGGTGTGTGTCTGCTTTTTCGTAGAGCCTTTATATCTAATTATTTTAGAGTTTATACGTACAACAAAGATGATACCCCAGTGTCATTTGTTCCTTCCAGTCAGGTAAGATTCCTTTGAGACGGGAAGTAAGTATTTTTATCTGACTGTTGTTTGATTCCACTAATCCACTGATTCAGAAAAATAGTCCCTCGATGATTTGAGTTTTAATTAATTGGCTGATCGCTACCAGGTATGTGTTAGTCTATTTTTATTGTGACAATAGTAAAAAAAAGGAAAGAACTTTTAAGAATACAACACAAAACAAAAAGTAAGAAAAAAGTTCTCCAACAAACAACAAAACAATAAAACAAGCTAAATGTGTGCTGTACAGGAAGTCCTCAACTTTCAACAGTTCATTTAGTGACCATTCAGGGTTGCAATACCACTGAAAAAAGCGACTTATGACCGTTTTTCACACTTATGACTGTTGCAGCATCCCCACGGTCACATTATCAAAATTCAAACACTTGACAACTGACTCATATTTACGACGGTCGCAGTGTTACGGGCTCACGTGATGCCCTTTTGCAGCCTTCTCACAAGCAAAGTCAATGGGGAAGCCAGATTCACTTAACAACCGTGTTACTAACTTAACAATTGCAGGGATTCACTTAACAACGGAGGCAAGAAAGGTCGCATAATGGGGCAAAATTCACTTAACAATTGTCTTGCTTAGCAACAGAAACTTTGGGCTCGTCGCGAGCTCAAAAGCCCACCCAACGAACAATTGAAAGTTTTTGATGTGGCAAATAATTTTGTGGTAAAACGAGGCCTCAGAAGTCACTGAGGTGCCGCAAAAATGTCCATCTTCATTAGATGTGTTGGAGATATCCTGTCTTTCTTTTCCTTGCCTTCCTCCAGTGCTTAGACGCCCCTCGTGAAACATAAATCCTCTCGTTCATTCTTTTTAGCGGGATTGCTATTATCAAGGCTACGTAGATGGTTACACAGATTCGATTGTGATGATCAGTTCCTGCTCTGGGCTCAGGTGAGGTCAGGTAATTCCTCTTGCGCAAACCACTCATGTTCCTCAGCCCAACTGCATTTTGTCCCTTCCAGAATAACAGAGTTATTGGCATCCCTTAAAATGGATATAATTTGCTTTTCAGACAGAGGAATAGCTGTACTATTTCATTGTTTCAGCTTCAGGTTATTGATTATTCACCTTGGGGACCTCATAAGGAGAGCTTCTTCATTTTTTTTTTATGTTTCTATGAAGTACTCAAATGCTGGGGCCCAGCATTACTATGGCTGTTGAAGGAGGCCATTATAGAACAGAACAGAACAGAACAGAACAGAATTGTTTATTGACCAAGTGTGAACGGACACACAAGGAATTTGTCTCTGGTGCAGAAGCTCTCCGTGTAACAGATCATAAATCATAAATCATAAGAAGAGAATTCAATTAGATCAGGGGTCTTCAAACATGGCCACTTTAAGACTTATGGACTTCAACTCCCAGAATTCCCCAGCCAGCCATGGCTGGCTGGGGAATTCTGGGAGTTGAATTCCACAAGTCTTAAAGTGGCCAAGTTTGAGGACCCCTGTGCTAGAGACTCGCCTTTTCAAATGTATTTCCCCTTCTTAAAAAACAATAAGCTCAGTAATGGTACTTTATTTCTTTAATTAATTTATTTAAATTTATTTATGCTTTTTCTGCCCGCCAGTGGGCTGATACAGATTCAGAACACCAGCTATGGAATTGAGCCCATCGAGTCGGCCTCTGGGTTTCACCATCTTGTTTTTCGGATAGATTACAATGATACAGGCCTTCAGTTTTCGAAGCAGAATTATTCCATTAAATGGAGTACCACAATAACTTCAAAGAAAGATCCAGCAGAACCAGTGAGCACCCCTGCCTTTGTTGCATTTTAAATCATAATTAGTTGTTCAGTTGAGTCATGGGCAAGACCAAGGTGTCTTGCATCACCCAGTTCGTATAATGGAATAGAGTGGGTTAATTCTCTAGGCAGACCTTAATTATCCCTGTCTTCCCAAAGACAGTGGGTCCAACTTGGTGAAATCCTGAGTGTATAAAAGAGCTTAGTCGTGAAATCCGCCACTAATAACAAAACTTAATCTTTGTTTCTTCCTTGAATAAAAAACAGATTAACTTTGCCATCCTCAGATATGTGGAAATGCACGTGGTTGTGGCCAAATCTCTGGTAAGTGTATTTTGTTGGCTCTGCCCACTAGGGATCATTGTCTAAAATGCTTCCAAACCTAGAGTTGAACGGAGTAAGGATAGAGATAGAGTCTATAAATCCACTTCGTCTTCTTGATAAGCACTTGTTACAATTCATTTAAAAAACTGGAAAATTCATCTTCCTGATTAGTCCACAACTTAATAAAAGTTTTCTATCCTGCTTTCCATTAATTCTTCTAAGCATATTTACCTTTAAGAAATATTCCTTCGAAATACATCTGTCTCGATGCACATTTCTGGGGAGAAACAACAGTCACTGACAGTTATTCCCAGTTCATACTGGGAAATATTCTGGTGGATTAACTTGATTTTATATTCAGTGAAACTCGCAATAGATTTCTTTCTATCCATGCCTCAGTGCATAATTTAAGGATCTCTTCAATAATATCCTTCAGTCATTCCAGCTACTGTTGGCCAGAATGAAAAAAAATGTTTTGTTTTTGACTGTACCTTACTTAGAACAGGTGTTTCAGCGTGGTATGTGTGTTTGCAGACTTATTGTTTCAGATGCACACTTTGCAAAGTCAAGCCTAACTGCCTTCAGCAGGCTTTTTAAATCAGCATAAAGCTGATACTACTGATTAATGAAGAAGTGGTGGTTTTTTTTGCAGTATGATTATATGGGTTCCAACGAAGATGTTGTCACGGGGAAGATCATGCAGCTTATGAACTTTATCAATACTGTAAGTTGTGCCTATTTATGGGCTTGTAATGACTGATTTTGGCCCCAAAATTCTGTTCTTCTCTTAAATAATAACTTTGGCCACCTAATTGCATCCTGACTTCAACCAGGATCAGTAAAACAGGGAGGAGGGATTCCTAGACCCTCTTTCCCTTCTTCCTTGCTTCCTTCCTTCCTTGCTTCCATCCTTGCTTCCTTCCTTCCTCCCTCCCTCCCTCCCTCCCTTCCTTCCTTTTTATAAATAACTCAAGGTGCCAAATACACACAATTCTCCTCCTTTTTTCCCACAACAAAAAAACCTGTTAGGTAAATTGGGCTGAGAGTGGCTGATCCAGTCACCCAGCTAGTTTTCATGCCTAAGGCAGGACTAGAACTCACCGTCTCCTGGTGATTGGCCCAAAGTCATCCAGCCAACTTTCATATCTAAGGCGGGATGAGAACTTAGTGTCTCCTGGTGATCGACCCAAAGTCATCCAGCTGGCTTTCATGCCTAAGGCAGGACTAGAACTCACCGTCTCCTGGCTTCTAACCATGACTAGACCAAACTGGCTATCCAGTTTGTCTGGCTTTGGTATATGTTTTGAAT
>NW_015386948.1:20541-32065 GCF_001527695.2 Protobothrops mucrosquamatus
GTGATTGGCCCAAAGTCATCCAGCCAACTTTCATATCTAAGGCGGGATGAGAACTTAGTGTCTCCTGGTGATCGACCCAAAGTCATCCAGCTGGCTTTCATGCCTAAGGCAGGACTAGAACTCACCGTCTCCTGGCTTCTAACCATGACTAGACCAAACTGGCTATCCAGTTTGTCTGGCTTTGGTATATGTTTTGAATTTGGGCATGTGCCTCTCCTTGATGGATTCTTGCTCCTATTTTCAGATGTTTTACAAACTGAACATGAAGATTATCTTGTCCTCATTAGAATTATGGATAAACAAAGATAAACTCTCCATCGTTGGAACCGCTGATCAGTTGCTGGAGCAGTTTCTGATCTGGAAAAACGAACACCTCACTCTGCGACCTCACGATGCGGCTTTCCTATTTGTGTAAGAAAACAGTTCTCCCTGATCGTGAAAGAATGGTATGGTGTTGGGCATGGTCCTGCTACAGATAACCCAGGAGATGATCCTGAGACCTGGCCAAGCAAATGAAAGCAGTTGGGGGGAATTCTGCTCGTGAGGTGGAGCAGTGGATTGCAAGAAAGGGGAGTGGGCTGGTGGGTAAGGAACATTGGTGAGCATGAAGCGAAGGAAGCCAATACAGGCAGTCCTCAACTTACAATCACAGTTGGGACCAGAATTTGATGTAGGAGATGACTAGGCTGAGCCCAGGGGAGGGGTCAAATGTGTCATCAGTCACAAGTTGCTTCACTTCCTCAAGGGATCTAAATCTAGCTTGCCTTGAATTCTGTTGACTCTTATCTAGTGCCAATTCCCCTTGACTCTTAGTAGTTCAGATTCTTGTAGAGTAGCGCTCTCCAACCTTTCTGGATCCGCAGACTGGCAGCGATTCAGGAGGGGATGGTTGCATGTGCACAACATACTCCCACACGTGCAAATAAAGCTTTGCACACTTGCCTACCACTTGTGTGGCCTGATTCTCAATGGGCTGTGGACCAGGACCGGTCTACAGACTGGGGTGTTGGGAACCCCTGTTGTAGAGAACATAAGCCTGCAATAAACCTTTCTATTCATTTGAACTGCCTGAACTAGCTTATTTTCCCACCTTTGACATTTCCATTGCTAAGCAAGCCACTTGTGTGTGTTGCGCCCAGTTTTGTGGGGTTTTTTTTGTCACAGCTGTTAAATAAATCATTGCTGTTGCTTCCTGAATCCTGCAGTTGTTGAGCAACCCAGCTTCCCCCATTGACTTTGCTCGTCAGAAACTGGTTCTCACAACGCACCCTTTGTGAATACAATATAGTTCAAAGCAATTTCTATTCTTCCTTCAGTTACAGGAACAAGGCTGATTTGGTGGGGTCAACATTTGCCAAAAAGATGTGCTCTAAACCCAGTTCTGGTGGAATTGCTATGGTAAGCTAGAAAAAAAATGCCCCGTGCTGATACCCCTCGTTATTATTATTATTCATCACTTCTTGATTCTGTTTGCACACCCACTGTCAGATCTGCCACAGCTTACACTCCAAAATAGAAGCGATCCTTGGCTCCATATTTTTTTGAGAAAGGTATGGTTTATTTAGAAGTCAAGTGTATTGCAGTAATGCTAAGCCAGAACTGAGAATCCCACACCAAAATCCCGAAATTCAACTCCAGCCCCTCCCCAGCTACCTCCCATCACCTTCTCCTGGGCAACCAATGAAGTTCAAGCAAGATATTTTCATAATGCCAGTCCAGCCACAGTTTGGTATGCAGCTGGTATGTCGGGTGACCTTGAAGCAGCATCTCAAGGAGATACAGCACTTACTTTCATTTCCCCCCCAAGCCTTTTATTTTCTCCCAAGCCTCTCCTGTTACATTTCCCCCCTCCCCATAGTTCATGGCAGTCTGTCACCTAATAGGAGCGAAGCACAAGCAAGCATGAGGTGACAGCTGACCCCCCACTTCATCAGATCCGTTCATAAATTTGCAGCTGCATTCACACAATATCCTAAGCTTGATGGATGTTAGCCTTGGTACTTCTGTGGCTGAGTGCATGGTGTAAACCAAGCCTGTTTGATTGCTTTGTAGTTAAGGAGGCTGTCTGTGCCCAGAAAATGACTAAATTAAGTCCCTAATTTAACCTTTTGTGTAACACAGCCCTGAAATTGTTATTTTTTTTATAGTGTAGGGTAAATTGAGGGTGGGGTGCAGTGTTAATTGAGAGGTGGGCTAGAGCATTAACATAAATGAATATTTTGTGATATAAATGTCAGCATCTTAGCATAATGAAAGGAAGGTGGAAGGAGCAAAATTGTTTTTCTCTCTTCTGACCACCTTTCTATTTTTTTTTTTAAAAAAAATACTTGTGAATATTGAACTCACCAGAGTTTGGTGCAAAAAGGAGTGCAATGCAACACCTCTCTGTGGTTCATTAAAGCAGCTGCCTCTTTATTGAGACTCGCCCGACTGCAGAAAGAGTTGCTTTAATGAGTTGCAGATAAAGATTGCATTTATGGAGTTAAAAAACAACCCTGAAGCACTTAGAACTGTCTGAAAACACAGTGGTCAAAACAGGACCAAGGTCTCTCTCACGGGCAGATAAATTTCTGATAAAATCTTTGCAGGTTACAAAATCCAAGATATTTCCAAGATCTTTTAAGATTCGTCAGAACCAGAATGTGGACCCTTCATAGTTACTACTTTTAATGGATTTCTGCTTTCTCTTAGTTTCAGAATGGGATGACCCTGGAAGCCTTCTCGGTTATAGTGGCGCAGTTGCTGGGGTTTAGTGTCGGACTGTATTTCGATGACACCAGAGAATGTCACTGTTCAGGGACAGTCTGCTTGATGAACACCAGAGCAGCGTAAGCCTTAAATCATTTATTGCTTTACCATTAACCTGGGGTCAAGGATCAGGTGTGAGGTTTTGGCCGATTTCATCATACGGAAGCCGTGCCCACCCCATTGCTGGCAATGGGAAAAAAGTCGCAATACGTCGCAACACGTCATGTGACATTGCGAGCTTAACACCCCTGATGAGCAGCGCTTTCCACACAAAACCCCTTCCATTATCTTGCTCGTGAGAACAATTCATCGGTGGAATAGCTTGCCTCTGGGATTGTGGGTGCTCCATTGCTGGAGGTTTTCAAAAAGAGACTGGGCGGCCATTTGACTGGGATGGTGTGAGGTTCCAGTCTTGAGCAGGGGGTTGGACTAGAAGACCTCCAAGGTCCCTTCCAACTTTACTATTACTATTACCTCTGAGGTCCCTAGCATTCTATGTTGGGTTGGACTAGAAGAGGGAGTCAAACTATTTTCCAAAGTGCCTGGAGGCAGGACAAGAAGCAACGGGTGGAAACTAATCAAGGAGAGAAGCAACGTAGAACTAAGGAGAAACTTCCTGACAGTGAGAACAATTAACCAGTGGAACAACCTGCCTCCAGAAGCGATGAATGCTCCAACATTGGAAGTTTTTAAGAAGAGACTGGACAGCCATTTGTCCGAAATGGTATAGGGTTTCCTGCCTGAGCAGGGGGTTGGACTAGATGACCTCCAAGGTCCCTTCCAACTTTACTATTACTATTACCTCTGAGGTCCCTTGCATTGTATGTTCTATTCAGAGCTGTCTTTTTCCCTTCCAGACAGTCCAGTGGCATTAAATCCTTCAGCAGCTGCAGCGTCAAAGATTTTCAGAATTTCCTCCACTCTGCATTGTCGCAGTGTCTTCAGAACAAGCCACAGTTTGATATCTCCTACCGAGCCCCCCTCTGCGGCAACCACGTGGTCGAAGACGGGGAGCAATGCGATTGTGGCACAGTGAAGGTTTGGAAGAGAGAAAAAAAAAAGGGGGTGGGGAGGAAATCAGAGGAAAGAAAGAAAGTTCTCTTTAAAATAACTAAAGATAACGAGGATGACAAATAATTCAGTCCTGTTCTGGTAGTTCTCAACTTACAACCATCGCACTGACAGAAGGGACTTACAGGCCTTTTTCACACTTAACGACCGTTGCAGCATCCCCAAAGTCACGTGATCCAAATTCGGACGCTTGGCAACTGACTCATATTTATGACGGTTGCAGCGTCCCGGGGGTCACGTGATCCCCTTTGGGGGACTTCTGACAAGCCAAGTCAGTGGCAGATTCACTTAACGGCCGTTTTACTAACTTAACAGCTGAAGCGATTGACTTAACAATTGTGGCAAGAAAGGTCATAAAAGAGAGGCAAAACCCGCTTAACAAATATCTTATTTAACAACAAAAGTTTTGGGGCTCCGTTGTCGAGGACTACCTGTAACCGAGGCAGACATTTGAGTTATTTTACACAAGATGTGATTTTAAAAAAATAAATAAACTTGTTTATCCCAGGATTATAGAACGTAAGATCTGGAAGTGCTTCTGAAGACAATTTAGTCTTTCCATCCAGCTTTTTTCTGGCATGTTCCATTCATGCCAGGTTATATACAGTTAATACATACACGTCTGTCTGTCTGTCTGTCTGTCTGTCTGTCTGTCTGTCCGTCTGTCTGTCCCTGTCATCTATCTCCAAAACGGCTAACTCAGCCGTTGTGTGTGAGTGTCCATGCACATGTGAGCATGTTCCTACAGAAATCCGAGAGTGCCATCTAGCGGTGTCAAGGATCCTGGTTTGTTGGCTTCCAGTTCAATGGATTCGTTATGATGAAAATTTACTTTCGTTTAGACTATGTGACAATCTCTTGTGCACCTCTAGAAAAAAGGTTAATTCAGAAGCTGGATTAAAGGGGTCACACAAACGCAGCCTCGGTGCTTTGCTTCCCATAGGCTGTGGGTGGGTAGGGAAACTTGAACGTCTGCCTACGGTGTCTCATGTCCTTCTACTCCAGCTTATGGGACTGGTGTCCCCTCTCTCCATCCATGTTCCAAACATGCTGGGTGTTGGACAATTAATCAAATGGAACAGAGTCTTGGGCGCTCCATCGTTGGAGGTCGTCAAGAAAAGATTTGACATCTATTTGTCCAGGATGCTATCTCTGCCTAGGGCAGGGGTAGGCCACCTTGGCTCTTTTATGACTCGTGGACTTCAACTCCCAGAATTCCTGAGCCAGGAACTCAGGAATTCTGGCTTAGCTTGGAAACCTCTCTCTTTCCCCTCAGCATGGCTGGCTCAGGAATTCTGGGAGTTGAAGTCCACGAGTCATAAAAGAGCCGAGGTGGCCTGCCCCTGGCCTAGGGCAAAGGGATGAACTAAAAAACCTCCCAGGTCCCTTCCAGCCATATATGATTCTATTCTCTATGATGCTCAGCTCCCCCATATATTCCTTTTGTTTGCAGGAATGTGAAAACCATCCTTGCTGTGAGTCGGATTGCACTTTGAAAGCAGGAATGCAGTGTGCCCAAGGAGACTGTTGTTTGCTGGGAAGCTGCAGGGTAAGTGCCAGCCAAGATGGAACGGAATGGAAAGCATCCTCCTTTTTCGCCTGCATCCCACGGCCTCCGCTGCACAAGCACGGCTGCCATCTTGACTTTTTTTGACCCCTCTACTGAAAATAGAATAACAGAGTTGGAAGGGATTAATTGTTCTCACTGACAGGAAATTTCTCCTTAGTTCTAGACTGGATCTCTCCTTGATATGTTTCCATCTTGTTGCTTCTCGTCCTGTCTTCAGATGCTTTTTGGAGAATTGTTGAATCTTCTCTTCTTTGTGGCAGTTCCTCAAATACTGGAAGACAGCAACCATCACACACACACACACACACATACACACCAGTCCTTCTCTTCATTAGATTAGACATACCCAGTTCACGTACCCAGTTTGTGGCAGAGCAAAACTTCTCTTTTCTGTCCACCTTTCCTATTTCACACGGTTTTATATTGTGGAAGTGTCTAGACAAGCCCCAATGACCTCACGGACATCAGGAAGTTGTTGAATAAATTATGTTTATTGCATTATGTAACTAGGGTGAAATACATAAGCGATGTCACTCTCATGACAATTCCCATGGTATTACTTGTCCCCTTGCTCCTCTGTAAACCAGTGCTTATTTTTTTTTCCTTTTAAAAACCTTTTTATGATCTCACATGTATAGTTTTTATAAACAACTCAAGGCGATGAACATTTTATTTATTTACTATTTATTCAACAAATAAGTACTTCTTGGTGACTTACAAGTTTAAACATAGCTAATACTCCTTCTTCCTCTTATTTTCCCCACCACAAAAAACCCCATGAAGTGGGTTGGTCTGAGAGACCAGCAATTTCTGGAGGCAGGCTGTTCCACCGGTTGATTGTCCTCACTGTCAGGAAGTTTCTCCTTAATTCCAGGTTGCTTCTCTCTTTGATCAGCTTCCAACCATTGTTTCTCGTCCTTCCCTCTGGTGCTTTGGTGAACAACCTGGCCCCCTCTGCCTTGTGGCAGCCCCTCAGATACTGGAACACTGCTATCATGTCACCCCTATTTCTTCTTTTCTTTAGACTAACCAAACCCAAGTCCCGCAGCCGTTCTTCGTCTGTTTTAGTCTCCAGGCCTTGGATCATCTTAGTTGCTCTTCTCTGAATTTTTCCCAAACTCTCAACATCTTTTCTGTGATATGGTGACCAAAACTGGCTGCAGTATTCCAGGTGTGGTCTCAGTAGGGTTTTATAAAGCGGTAATTCCTGGTTGTAGTTAATGACAGGAAGTTGGCTGCAGTCTTTGCTTTGTTCTTTCTGTCTTGCAGTTGAAGGCAAAAGGAACCTTATGCAGAGAACTGGAGGACTCGGAATGTGATCTCAAAGAGTTTTGCAATGGGACCTCTGCAGAATGCTCAGAAAACCACTACGTCGAGGATGGACACTGGTGCGAACACCGAACTGGAGTTTGCATGAAAGGAAGGTGCCAAAGTGCGGATCGATGGTGCCGAAAAATATTCGGAGCACGTAATAAATGTTTCTCTCCATTTAAACCTCTTTGCTTTCCATCTTTGTTCTTTTCCACTGGAAAATGGATGGATGGAACATTGATCAGAATTTATCCTGCGGAAGAAGAAATTTCCTCAAGCATCTTACTTCTTAGAAAAAAAATATTAGCAGCAACTCCATAGAGGGCACTCCTCCTCCATCAGCTGGAGCTAAAGCCTTGCTGAATTTAATCAGCTTTCAGTTGTTTATGGAAGGCAAACACGGCAGGGGCTGCCCCAAACCTGGGGCGGAGTAGCAGAGCGCTACAAACATTGTGACACTGTGCTATCAAATCCACCCCCATTTATTTCTTGGGGGGTGGGCAGTACTCTCAGCAGACCCCCTGTCCTCAAAATAGCCCAAATGGGTTATTGAAGGAAAAAAATCTTCATCAGGGTCCAGTCCAAGCCGGGAATAAACAAGAATAAACAACATGGTGACTGCTTTAGAAAGAAAGTTGTAGTTTATTCCCGGCTTGGACTGGACCTTGATGAAGATTTTTCCTTCTTCTTCTTAGGCTTATTTTGAACTCTCTAGTAAGTCTTGGACCTGTACTGTGTTTTGCAGAATCCAAAAGTGGATCTCTTCAATGCTACGAAGAAATTAACAGCCAAAAGGACAGGATGGGTCACTGTGGTTCAACTGCAAGAGGATACCAGGACTGTCAGTGGCAGTACGTCGCAACGCAAGCACAACTCACTACAAGCCAAGGCGCTGCTCTGTGGCCGCTGTCGTTCCCTCAGAGTCTCCCCAGGGTTACGCTGTGGATAGTTGCACAGTAGTGGAATCAAGGCTGCTGTGTTGCCATGGGTGGAGGATGTATTTGTTAGGAGTCAGAATTCGTTCAGTACCAAAATAGTGCTAATAATACCGGTAGCCCTCAACTCATGACTACAACATTTATGTTGCTAAACGAGACGTTACGTGAATTTTGCCCCGTTTTACGACCTTTCTCGCCCCAGTTGTTAAGTGAATCTGGCTTCCCCGTTGACTTTGCTAGTCAGGAAGTCGTAAAAAGGGGATCTCATGATCCCAGGACATTGCCGAGATCATAAATATGAGTCAGTNATCATCGGGGAAAAATTAAACAAATAAATAAATAAATCAACAACAACAACAGTAATAATACATTAAAAATAAATAAAAAACTATATCCGAAACACTGGCAAACATCCACCTCTGCCTCTACCAGGTCCTTGATAGGCAGACAAAGTGCTAAATCCATTCTTGAACATCTGGCTGACTGTGGAACGGACCAAAAGTAATAAATTAATTAATGAAAAAGAAAAAGAGAAACGAACAAAACCTCAAAGGGCAGACTTGATGGGCCCTCTGGGTCTTTGCTGCCGTCAGTTTTCTATGGTTCCAAGAGCCAGGTCATCCAAAATGGTTCTTAATTCAACCATTTCATCCTACTCATTCCTTCAACATAAGCTTCAGTCTCTTAATTTTGTCAAATAATGGCTTTTTATTTATTTTTTTAATTTGAACTTTCTCCTTCCCACCTTTTTTTTTCCTCTTTAAGGTTTGCATGAATCAAAAGTGCGTAGACCGAGCAGTGATAAGAATGACCTGTGATGCAGAAACAAAGTGTAACGGGAAAGGAGTGAGTTAATAATAAAATCTGGAGTGTCAAAGGGATTGTTGCACACATTTAACCATCACTCGTCATTCCTGGGGGAATGATAAGACGTGTCCCTTTAGAGGAGTGGCAAATGACCACTCCTTTGGGGTGGAGGGTAAAGCAATTTTGGCTGAGTGACATGATAGTAGTGCTCCCATATTTGAGGGGCTTTCACTGAGAGGAGGGGGGACAATCTGTTTCCCAAAGCACCCGAAGGCCAGACAAGGAACATCGGATGGAAACTGATCAAGGAGAGATTCAGCCTAGAAATAAGGAGAAATTTTCTGACAGTGAAACCATCAGCCAGTGGAACGACTTACCTCCAGAATTTGGGAACGTTCAAACTCCGCAGGCTTTCAAGAATTTTCAATTATCAGAAATGAGCAGGGGGTGGTGGACTAGAAGATCTGCAAGGTCCCTCCCAACTCTGCTATTTTGTCTTCTGTAATTAAACAGAAATTGGATAAAAACCAGTACAAACACGTCCTGTAAATGTTCAATGGGCAGGGTTTTTTCATTCAGTGAAAACAGCCCAGACCACTTTTTTGGAATTTGAGCAAGATGGATAAAAATGCTGTTCCTAGAAAAAAAAAAAAGGGGGGGGGGTAGAATTGGTCCTCCCCCTTCCATCAAAGTAGTCATTTTTGACTCCTTTGACTGTGTAGACTTCAACCCCCAAAGTTCTCGGCAGCAGAAAAAGTGGCTGTGGGGATGTGGGAGTTGGAAGTCCACAAATCTGGAAAGCTGTCAAGAAAATGGTACCTGATAGATTCCTAACAAGACCAAAGCAGATAACCAAATTTACGTTCTAGTCTTGAGGTGGTAGTGGATGATACAGAACTGAATCTTTGTTGCATGGCAGTTTAGGCAGAAAACTACTTCAGAATATAGTAGCATGCTCCAGGAAGGACTAAATTTTAATACTGAGTATGCCGAGCAGCTAAACCTCTTTCCAATCCTAGTTATACCATTCAGAACACCCTACTTGAGTAGGAGACCATATACCAGGGGTAGGCAACCTTGACTCTTTTATGACTCATGGACTTCAACTCCCAGAATTCCTGAGCCAGCATGAGGGAAACTTTGGCACCTTCATGACTCGTGGACTTCAACTCCCAGAATTCCTGAGCCAGCATGGCTCAGCTTGGAAGCCTCTCCCTTTCCCCTCAGCATGGCTGGCTCAGGAATTCTGGGAGTTGAAGTCCACCAGTCATAAAAGAGCCAAGGTTGCCTACCCCTGCCATATACCATTCCAGACAAGTAGATGCCCAATGTCTTCTGAAAAACCTCCAGTAATGGAGCACCCACAACTTCTGGAGGCAGGCTGTTCTACTGATTAATTGTTCTCACTGCCAGGAAATTTCTCCTTAGTTCCAAGTTGGTTCCTTCTTTCATGAGCTTCCACCTGTTACTTCTTGGGGAAGTTCTAGATGGAACGCTGGGAAAAAAAACAACTACAAGGCAACAGTTGAATCATTTTCACGGAGATGCTAAAACTGTACATGGCTTTGCTCCTGAAGACAAGGGAGACCAACGCGGCCTAAGGGGGCCTCAGGCGCATTTCCAACACATACCCAGAGGCCTTCTTAGGAGATGATCATCATGGGGGACACGGCCAGGGCTTTCATTGCAACCGTGCAAAGGAATATCCCAAAGGAATCAAACCCTGCAAAACGGAAGTCAGCAGAGAGGATCCTGGGAAGCTTAAAGGGATGGTGGTACAAGGAAATTGTCAGCCGTTTTGTGAGGGTGCCACAGCCGGCAGTCAAAAGTCCCCGTGGGACCTCCGATGCAAAACTATCAAGGGTTCCTGCCTGTGTTCCCCAGGACTGGAAGAGTGGGTGGGAAATGCGGGAGGGGAAGAATAATCCGGGAAATAATGAGGTTTTTCTTCCCTTCCTTCTCCTTGGATACAATTCAGAAGTGCAACAACAAAGGCAACTGTCACTGCAACGTAGGCTGGGCTCCCCCTGACTGTAACGTAGCGGACGAAGGAGGCTTAGGCGGAAGCATCGATAGCACTTTCCGAAGCGGTGGGTTTTTTTTCACTTCTAAATAATAATAATAATAATAATAATAATAATAATAATAATAATAATAATAATAATAATAATAATAATAATAGTAGTAGTAGTAGTAGTAGTAGTAGTAGTAGTAGTAGTAGTAGTAAAGTTGGAAGGGACCTTGAAGGTCATCTAGTCCAACCCCCTGCTCAGGCAGGAAACCCTATACCATTTCGGACAAATGGCTGTCCAGTCTCTTCTTGAAAACTTCCAGTGTTGGAGCATTCACCGCTTCTGGAGGCAGGTGGTTCCACTGGTTAATTGTTCTCAATTAAACCAGGCTGGTTAAGAAGAAGAAGTTGTGCTAAACACGCGTGTCGCAGACAGGGGTGTCCGCGGGGGGATCTGTGACAATTCGCCACGGGACATCTCACCTCGAGACAAGAGTTACACCAATGTCGAAGAAATAGTGCAATAGAATCATCAAAGAAAAGGATGCCAAAGGAGGGACAAAAATGTGAATGGCAAAAAAATTAAAATATTTTTTTTTAATTATTTTAAATAATTAAATTGAATTGTCGAATTACCCTGCCATTGTCCCTGGCGAGTTGGCGACAGCAAGTTGTCCCATTCTGGTCTGCGGCAAAGCGGGGGCATTTTGTGGCTAGCTCTGCCCTGCGGCGATGGCAGTGTGCGAACGGCACCGTTTGCGTGTGGCACAGCTGTGGGGCAGGCTTGTGTAGTGCAGTAATGTCACTGCACATGCACCGATACCGTGAAAGCACAGCTTTTTCCTAACGTTGGCAAGAAACAGGCCAGCTAGACCAGTGGTTCTCAACCTGTGGGTCGGGACCCCATTTGGGGTCGATCGACCATTTCACGGGGGTCGCCAAGCAAGGCTGTCCGCCATTTTTTTTGTCCGCCATTTTTTCCCCTTTTCCGGCGGGTGCCTTACCTCCCTTGGGCTGGGCCAGCTGGTGGTCGGCCTGCTCCGTCTCTGCCGCTTGCCAGCTACGCCT